>NC_088226.1:56529510-56699510 GCF_036934945.1 Oncorhynchus masou masou
ATCAGTTAAGTTTCAACAGTTTTCCAAAATGTTATCCATCTGCTCGGTTGGCAGTCTAGAATATATAGACTCAGAATAGTATCTCCTTTTGGACTTAGTGTTGCATGTTGCGTACGTGCCGATAGTCCGCCAGAGCAAAGGAGGACCTAAGCACTGATACGTGCCGATAGTCCGCCAGAGCAAAGGAGGACCTAAGCACTGATACGTGCCGATAGTCCGCCAGAGCAAAGGAGGACCTAAGCACTGATACGTGCCGATAGTCCGCCAGAGCAAAGGAGGACCTAAGCACTGATACGTGCCGATAGTTCGCCAGAGCAAAGGAGGACCTAAGCACTGATACGTGCCGATAGTCCGTCAGAGCAAAGGAGGACCTAAGCACTGATACGTGCCGATAGTCCGCCAGAGCAAAGGAGGACCTAAGCACTGATACGTGCCGATAGTCCGTCAGAGCAAAGGAGGACCTAAGCACTGATACGTGCCGATAGTCCGCCAGAGCAAAGGAGGACCTAAGCACTGATACGTGCCGATAGTCCGCCAGAGCAAAGGAGGACCTAAGCACTGATACGTGCCGATAGTCCACCAGAGCAAAGGAGGACCTAAGCACTGATACGTGCCGATAGTTCGCCAGAGCAAAGGAGGACCTAAGCACTGATACGTGCCGATAGTCCGTCAGAGCAAAGGAGGACCTAAGCACTGATACGTGCCGATAGTCCGCCAGAGCAAAGGAGGACCTAAGCACTGATACGTGCCGATAGTCCGCCAGAGCAAAGGAGGACCTAAGCACTGATACGTGCCGATAGTCCGCCAGAGCAAAGGAGGACCTAAGCACTGATAAGTACCGATAGTCCGCCAGAGCAAAGGAGGACCTAAGCACTGATACGTACCGATAGTCCGCCAGAGCAAAGGAGGACCTAAGCACTGATACGTGCCGATAGTCCGCCAGAGCAAAGGAAGACCTAAGCACTGATACGTGCCGATAGTCCGCCAGAGCAAAGGAGGACCTAAGCACTGATACGTGCCGATAGTCACTGATCCCAACTGGTCTTTATTAACACTTACATCAACCTTTCCATCCATCTGTCCATCTGCCCAACGTCAAAAGTCAGCAACCAGCATGAGCTCCTGCTATGGCCATAATTGGAATCATATGTTGAGGCTGCGCTGAAACCAAGTACAAGACGTCAACATCAAATAAAACCTGCTGTCAGCAGAGAGGCCTGTGACAGGCTGTAGCTACCCTGCTCTGGGAGAATGAAACCATATCTTTGCTGGAATGGGGAACAGTCCATAAAATGGAAGCCCAAGATTTTTTAACCTGGCTGGGAGAGATTCCAAACCCCATCTGAAAATCTGGGGGTTTTCACCCCATCCCCTGACATGTTGTTATACCTCAGTGGGCAGAGTGTGTTTCTTCACCTGTGGTATTGTACATGTCAATCATTCTGGACAGACAATGATGCAATGTTCACACTGTCAAACACTTAGTAGGGTTAGGTGAAGATTAAATGTAGAAATGTAAATTTAGTCATTCCATCATCATTCCTGTCCATCATGGTGCCATTCTATGGGATTTAGGATGATTTGTTGTTGACCCAATGATGTCAATTGTAATGCTGCTGTCTTCATAATCCTGAGGGCATCACAGTGCAGCACAGAGGAAGGCCTTGTTGTTCCTAATCTGGAAACACTTGTTTAGCTTGTTCAGCATGTCTTGTTTGAGCTTTTTCATTAACTCCTTGCTAGCATCAGTGAGTTGACTGAACTCCAAAGCATGGTTGTAGTGTTATGTTTCTTCAATCTGTGTTACAGGTGGCTACAGAGAACCACACCATACCAATCAATGAGCTAATAGTTATGAAATTGCCCTCAAATCTGAACTGTACATGAGTGAGACTGAGAGAGTCGGAATGTGCTTGGGGTTTGGTGCAATGGAAGAAACCAGACTGTGCCCTGTTGTTCGTCAAGCGACTGGGATCAGATCCTATCTGGTGAGGAGGTGTCTGCTCTGGAGGGGATAGTTTACGTAAAGGATAAACTGGGCCCGGGGTCTAATCCCCTATGCAGAGAGCAGGATGTGTGTTTATTACTGCTGGCTACTCTAGCCTTTCCACTTGTTTTACACCTCAAGAGGATTCTAGTTGAGCTAAATCTCATTATTTATGGCCGGATACAGAGACGATAATTAGGCCAGCTCGTGTGTCTTTAAACAGATCAGTTAGACCTGCCTCTGCTGTTCAGGTTCACTGATGAGATGGCAATGGCAGGGAGGAGAGGGAGGAGATGCTCTCTATCGGTTCATTCAGAGTCTCCAGTCTATTCATCATCATAGGATTATTCATTTATCTGCTCTGGCAGGGATGTACATCTTTAAATTAATATTGTTTTCATGTGTGAATATATTGTGAATAAATTGGAAGTAGAATGATGGCCACATCATTAGCAATATTTGTATATTTTCTCTTGCACTGTAGATGTTTTTTTCTGGATGAATTTAAATTGTGTTGAACCAGGAGTCTTTATATGCTGGAACCATGAAGTTTTCCTTCCCTTTTTATAAACCCAAAGAGGTACAGTAGTTAACTTCATAGGTAGTTAACATGAAAATTATGAATGGTGACAGAGAGCCCTGAAGGACCCTATCATGAGTGCTGGAGTGAGGACAGGAACCATTCATTGATAGAGAATGTGGAAGTGAAACTCAAAATGTAGTTCACATTAATGTCACAATCTCAGAGAAGCCAAAAAAAGAACTGAACGCCCATAAAATATGTATTAGAGAGAATATAAAGCTGAAATATATTACCGATAAAAGGAAGAATTGAAAAAAGTATTGATACATCTGAGTGAGAGAGGTAGGGGATTCCACAGAGAACTGCAGCCATATGGATGTGTAGGTTTGTAATATACATGCAAATAGCCATATGCTTTAGTGATATGGGGAGCTGCAAAAATATAAATATTGTGTGGAGGCTCATTACTGTACCCTGCACAACATCAACTTCCAGCTCACACCACTGGGCAGCATCCAGGGCTGGGGTGGCAACAATGGCAGAATTACAGAATAATACGTGGAGAGAGGACGAGAGAGAGAGCGAGAGAGAGAGCAATGGAACCAACCAATGGGATCTGTGGTACCACGCGGAAGAGGCAGGCTAGTTGTGCTTTTGCAAAGAGCAGGCACACAGCTCCAGAGAAACTCCAGAGAGCAGGCAGCAGGGAGACATATGGCCCAGGAGAGAGGGCCCTTTGCTGGGTTGACTGGCCAGACTTAACCCTGGGTAGCGTTCCGAATGGAACAAATGTTTTATTGGGAGACATGAATGCTTGAGAGGACATTTTATTGTCCATTTTACCTCTGAAAACACTGCTTCCCTCCTCCCTGGCACCAGTCCCCGAAACCCACAGCCAACACAACCACTGGTTTGATATGGCCTTTTAGGAGATATGGTGCACTGGCAAGTGAGTGTACATTGGTGTCCGCTGAAGTGTGAGAGTGATGGATCAGTGGCTGTGTATGTTACAGTAATGTGTATGTTTTACAAGTGCAGTGCACTGAGTCGGGTAGATATCCATCTGTGTGAATGTGTGTGAGTGTGTGTCTCCATAAACATGTGAGTGTTAGAACGAGATAATTTAAGAGTTTGAGGAAGTATCTAGGTGGGGGAGCCAGTGCAAATGTTTGTGAGAGGGTGATGCATGAAAGCATATGGCAGTTTCTACATATGAGACATGCTTGTGTTTGTGTATTTACGTGAGGACTTTGTGCATATTTGGTGTGTGTGTGTGAGCAGTGTATGATCGAGTGTGTGGTCACTGTATGTTCCTCAGTGTGTTTGTGTAGAATGTTCAAGCAGTATTTCCCTGACGGTGTTTCATATATTTCCGAGATTGTGTATTGTGTAGCCTAGTCATAGAATGTTCTCTCTGCTACCACACGGCAAGCTGTATCAGAGCGTGAAGTCTAGGACCCCGAGTCTTCTTAACAGCTTCAACCCCCAAACCACAAGACTCCTGAACAGCTAATGAAATGGATACCCAGACTATTTGCATTACCACCCCCCCCCCCCTTTACGCTGCTGCTACTCTCTGTTATTATCTATGTATAGTCACTTTAATAACTCTACCTACATGTACATATTACCTCAATTACCCCGACTAACCGGTGCCCCCACACATTGACTATGTACCGGTATCCCCTGTATATAGCCTCGCTATTGTTATTTTACCGATGCTCTTTAATTATTTGTATTTTTTTTGTAATTTTTTATTTTTTGGTATTTTTCTTAAAACTACATTGTTGGTTCAGGGCTTTTAATTAAGCATTTCACTGTAAGGTCTACACCTGTTATATTCGGCGCATGTGACAAATAACATTTGATTTTATATTGTGAGTGGTACATGTCTGAGGGTGTACATGTGTGTGCTGGGCCTGCAGCAGTGAGGCATAGCGGCACTGCAGAAGTTTGTCTCTCTCTTGTGAGATGAGTTGGCAGTAGCGTCTGTCCTCACCTGCAGTAATCAGTGAAAGTGGAGGTCTGACCCTCTCTTCTCTCTACCTCTCCCCGCCTGCCGTTTATCCACATGCCCCCTCGGCTGAGGGGGGAGGAGTGCGTGTGTGTGTGTGTGAGGGGAGAGGGTTAAGGGGTGTAAAGGCCCCGAAACGGAGAAGACAGATCCCGAAGTCAGTTGTTTGGCGTCTTTCTGGAAAGGGCTGTAAATGATGCATGATACTAAATAATAACAACTGAGACATTGTACATGTTTATAGACACTTGTAAGGACCGTGTTTACATGTTTAGCTATGCTTAGTTACAGTATGTTGCAGCTGACAAGTTAAGCAACGTTGGGGGAAAAAAACACAATCAATGGTTCTATCAGCAAGCCACTGTCATCAGCAATATGTTGAGTTGGCATATCAACAGACATACTCAAACAAAGATGTCTTATAGTGTTGCTTTGTTCACCCGTAAATGAAATACAAATTATTCTGGGAATAACAACGTATGTTGAGAACATTGGACTATTTGTGCATTCTTTCCAGACTGTCTACTTCGTTAGCTTCTTTGTATTTTCCCAGAAAAATCTTGGACCCAAACCGACTGCAGCCTGAGATCTGACAATACAGCATGCCACAGATCTCCCCGAAAGGAACTAATAGCTCTGTAGGAATAAATGTCAGCTTGTCAACATAGACAAACAATAAGAGTTTGAATAATCTGTAACCCCAGCTTTATATTGAATTGAAACAACAGAAGATTTGATCACAACAAAGAACCCTATGGCTGCTGGAGAGAGTAAAGAGAAAGTGAAGGACATCCTGCAGTAACCTCAGAATCTGAACAGAGGGAGGAATGCAGAAGGAAAGAATTGGATCGAGAGAGTAACAGAGAGAGAGAGAGAGGGGAGGGGTGTAATGGCTGGACAGCAGCAGTGGTAACAGCGTTTTGTTGCAGCTCTCTCTGCGTCCCCAGGGCCTGCTCAGGCTACTCATATGACAGAATGGGTTTATAATTACAACCATACAACCTGCTAGTGGAGCTACCAAACACACAGATGCAGGCACACACCCACAGGCACGCACACATGCAGATGAAAACATCACACACACACACACACACACACACACACACACACACACACACACACACACACACACACACACACACACACACACACACACACACACACACACACACACACACACACACACACACACACACACACACACACACACACACACACACACACACACACACACACACACACACACACACTTTACAGTTCATTAATGAATTGCAGTTCCAGAACAAGACACAATGCATGGGTCCTATTTCAGGGGTTTGGCTGATGTCTCCACTGATTCAACGATATACTGTAACGTTGCTACCTCCTTGTACTCCTGTAAGTGAAGAAATGGTTTTGCCTCTGCCACAAAACATCTCACTGTTAAATCATCATTATAACATAATAATATCATAATATGATATTGCTTTTAGAGACACAACATTACAATGATAACAATGATGGTATTGCTATGATCATGACAAAGGTATCCAAAATATTATCACTATGAACGACTTTATGTGCTTTTAATTGGTCTATGGTTGATTGATCTGAGATAACTGTTGATATCATTATTCTGTGGTGGGATAACATTACTGATACTCTCCTATCTGCACACACAGTGCAATGATGATGTCCATGAGACACTACAATACACTGTGCCCAAAGAGAGGGACAGGTCAACTGGAATATGATGTAAAATCTATAATTCGAGTGAAATCAGATAAGAGCAATACAAAAGCCCAGAGAATGGTATGTAGTGGAGAACAGTGCTTGACAATTAACATTTAATCATATAATGTTTGAACATTTTCTACTTTTTGACTGTCGGAAAGGATGAATGGTGTTTTTTGGCATTCAGGTGCTCCTTCTCTGACTCTCTCTCTCTCTCTCTCTGTCTGTACAATGGAGACACATTTCTATTGTTGTACTGATTTTAGAGGGTTAATAATTGCTGGTTCACTGTGATTTGGGGTTGAGGTGCTGCTAGGTGCATCTGAATTAATTATCTGCAACCCTTCCCCATCCCCCTTTCCTACATATATCTCTCTCTCTTCTCTCTCTTCTCTCTCTTCTCTCTCTGATCTGATCCTAAGCCACCACACCACCCATTCTAATTCCAACCTGCATCTCTGTGCCTGAAAAAAGCCATAAACACGCCAGATTAGGTCAGAGCTGGTTTCATAACCACTTCATGACCTCTTTACTAGCTCTTTCTCTCATATCTTCTCTTCTCCTCCTCTCTCTCTCTTCACACTATTCAGCCATTGTACAGTGTTGTTCCTGTACAAGTCTCCCTGTATTTCTTCTCTGTCTTTATTTCTTTCTTTTCCTCCATCTCTATCTGAGTCTGTTCTCTCCCTGTGGGCCACAGCAGTCCCCGTCCAGATTAGAAGTGGTGGCCCAGAGCGGTACTGGGGTTCTGTTCTGCTGCGGGCCTGATTTGTTGCTCGGAAAGAATAAAATACGCCTCGTCTGTGATCAACAGGAAGAAGAATAAGACGATAGAAATTAGCCTTTAGACTCTTCAGCTTCTCGTGAAGACAGTTCAACATATCATCTAGTCAGGGTTATTGGCATTTTACAACTACAAGCTACAGTGTAATCTCCTCTATGCTATCTATTGGCTTGGTTCCTAAAAGTTACATGCTTTAGTTTAGCAGCAAAGGCTTCTCATGGTCTGTATGAGGAGCTAGCTACTCCGGTCTTTTGGGACATAAACCACAGAGAGTTAATCCAATCAAATAAAGATGGAAAATAACAAATAACATTCTCACAAACATAATATGAGGTACCGTAAATTAATCGAAGTAAATGAGAATTAAAATAAGATAAATATTTCCAAATTGTAGATATATTTTCCCCCTTGTAGGCTATTTTACCACACTTGGTTTGAACCCAGGGAACCCCACTACAATGGCGAATATGCATAAAGATGGCAGAATTCAGATATGATGTCATTGTTTTAGCACTATCTACTGACTGTTTGAACTATGGTGGCGGCATGGTTCAATGTGCCAATAAATCAGCACAATCTGCTTTTTCAGTTTTTCAAATTGCAGGTGTCTTGAAGCTAAAATTGGGATCATATATACTCTGCTAATGACTATACAAAAAAAATGTACAATACGGCAAATTTAGCAAAACAAGGAATTTGTGGTAAGTGCAACTCTGCTATTGCAATTGGCCTCTTCCAACTCAAGTTTGCCATTTCCTGTTTGAAGAGAGGGAACCTAAGGGCAAGTGAGTTTCAATGGCTACAACTAACAATTCTGATTTCAATGTTTTACAATACGCTTCATCATGTTTCACAGTATAAAAAGTAGCAGTGTGTTTCTTATAAATAGTTGATATAAATAGATATAACAATACATTTGAAACAACAAGATTTAACAATGATATGCATGAGGACTTATACACCAAGGGCCCGATTCAGACTTAAGAAATGTAGCCTTTCCTACATATTTCTCAATAGTTGGTATTCAGACTTAACTTATGCAGGTTTTTAACAGGCGCCTCCCGAGTAGCGCAGCGGTCTTGGGATGACGCGGCGCACAATTGGCCCGGAGTCATCCGAGTTAGGGGAGGGTTTGGCCGGCCCGGGATTTCATTGTCTCATCTCACTATAGTGACTCCTTGTGGTGGGCTGGGCGCCTGCAAGCTGACTTTGGGCGTCTTGGCGGAGTCATGTTTCGGAGGATGCATGGCTCTCTCCCGAGTCCGTAGGGGAGTTGCAGCTATGGGACAAGACTGTAACTACCAATTGGGGAGAAAAAGAGGTAAAAGTACCCCCCCCCCCACCCCCCCAAAAAAATGTTTTTTAAAGGGCTTTGCAGGCGTGGTTCCTTAGCGTGCACTGCATTCATTTAATTCAACAGCTGAAAACGCTCACACTTGCTGGCCAACAACTTTTCTCATGGAGTTGTCATCCAATAGGGCTTTCCTTACATTTATCTAAACTTGTCCCTTTAAATATTGTGTACCTTTAATATGAATTTTCTTGACAGACTCACCAGAATATATGGAGAGAACGGTTCAGGATATTTGGGATTGTCACGTTCTGACCTTTCTTTCCTTTGTTTTGTCTTTATTTAGTATGGTCAGGGCGTGAGTTGGGGTAGGCAGTCTATGTTTGTTTTTCTATGATTTGGGTATTTCTATGTGTCGGCATAGTATGGTTCTCAATCAGAGGCAGGTGTCATTAGTTGTCTCTGATTGAGAATCATACTTAGGTAGCCTGTGTTTCACTGTGTGTTTGTGGGTGATTGTTCCTGTCTCTGTGTCTGCACCAGATAGGACTGTTTGGGGTTTTTCACATTTCTTGTTTTTGTAGTCAGTTGTTCATGTGTACCTTTACGTATTAAAAAGAACCATGGACACTTACCACGCCGCATATTGGTCCTCTGATCCTTTTTGCCTCTCCTCTTCGGAAGAAGAGGAGGAAATCCCTTACAGGGATCAATATTAGGGATCTCCTTTTCAGCACCAATTGGGAGGTTTAAAAATACTCTGATCTTGTATATTATTTAAGGTTAGGAAAGTATTTATGAATAAAAAATAAAACAGGTTTAGAGAGCCTTTACGCACTAAATATATTGGTGAATCAAAAATATAGTGGTTTGATCCATCTTAAAAGTTGACATATTAATTTGTTCAATCCATGAAATATTGGAAGGTGAGAAAAGTGTACAATAGGGATTGAACAGAAGTCCTATAAATCTACCCTAATAATCCTCACTAATCATGGAACTGTGATGACAACGGTCAGGTCCTTGTGAACTGTGCGCCAGGCTCCAGGTTTAAGCTGCTACATATGGTCTGCATTCCATAATGATTCAAATAGGCTTCAAGTCCCAAATTATTGCACAACTTGTAATACGTTAGCCTAATATGATCCACTATTGCTCGCGATCCTCCGGAACAACCACACGAACGTGGTAAAGAAAAGAAAAGTAAACTAACGATGTAATGGAATAATGCAAAATGTAAGGAAATTAACACTAAAGTGAAAGTTATAAAAATGTATGTGGGTATAACTGATGGTGGCTACTGATAGTGGTTAATATGTAACACAATACATTTTTTTAAACATTTTTTTAAAAATACAGTGAAAAGTCCTGGCATCTAATTAAAAGCATTCAACTAATCATAAATCAACCCGATAGGTTTGGCGCTACAGTGCATTTGCAAAGTATTCAGACCCCTTGACTTTTTCCACGTTTTGCTACGTTACAAACTTATTTGAAAATAGATTTTTTTTAAATGTCCCTCATCAATCTACAATTTAATGACAAAGCAAACACTGTTTTTTAGAAACTTTTGCACATTTATTTAAAAAAAATGGAAATATCACATTTACATAAGTATTCAGACCCTTTACTCAGTACTTTGTTGAAGCACCTTTGGCAGCGATTACAGCCTCGAGTCTTCTTAGGTATGACGCTACAAGCTTGGCAATCCTGTATTTGGGGAGTTTCTCCCATTTTTCTCTGCAGATCCTCTCAAGCTCTGTCAGGCTGTATGGGGAGCATCGCTGCACATTTATTTTCAGGTCTCTCCAGAGATATTTAATCCGGACTCTGGATGGCCCACTCAAGGACATTCAGAGACTTGTCCCGAAGCCACTCCTATGTTGTCTTGGCTGTGTGCTTAGGGTCGCTGTCTTGTTGGAAGGTGAACCTTCGCCCCAGGCTGAGGTCCTGAAAGCTCTGGAGCAGGTTTTCATCAAGGATCTCTCTGTACTTTGCTCCATTCATCTTTCCCTCAATCCTGACTAGTCTCCCAGTCCCTGCTGGTGAAAAACAGCCCCATAGCATGATGCTGCCACCACGTCGCTTCACCGTAGCGATGGTGCCAGGTTTCCTCCAGATGTGATGGCATTCAGGCCAAAGAGTTCAATCTTGGTTTCATCAGACTAGATAATCTTGTTTTCATGGTCTCAGAGTCCTTTAGGTGCCTTTTGTCAAACTCCAAGTACTGTATGCTGTCATGTGTCATTTACTGAGGACTGGCTTCCGTCTGGCCACTCTACCATAAAGGCCTGATTGGTGGAGTGCTGCAGAGATGGTAGTCTTTCTGGAAGGTTCTCCCATCTCCAAAGATGAACTCTGGAGCTCTGTCAGAGTGAACATTCCGTCCTTGGTCACCTCCCTGAACAAGGCCCTTCTCCCCTGATTGCTCAGTTTGGCTGGTGGCCAGCTCTAGGAAGAGTTTTGGTGGTTCCAAACTTCTTCCATTTAGGAATGATGGAGGCCATTGTGTTCTTGGGAACCTTCAGTGCTGCAGAATGTTTTTGCCACCCTTCCCCAGATCGGTGCCTCGACACAATCTTATCTCGGAGCTCTACGGACAATTGCTTCGACCTTCAAATCATGTCCAATAAATTGAATTGTAGAAATATCTTAAGGATGATCAATGGAAACAGAATGCAGCTGAGCTCAATTTTTGAGTCTCCTAGCAAAGGGTCTGAATGTAAATAAGGTATTTTTGTTTTTTATTTTGAATAAATTTGCACAAAAAAAAACTGTTTTCGTTTTATTATTATGTGACATTGTGTGTAGATTGATTAAGACATATTTTTATTGAATACATTTTAGAATAAGGCTGAAACGTTTCAAAATGTGGAAAAAGTCAAGGGGGCCTTCGGTGTGTGACAGCTTGGTGAATCTGAAAGGACAGTAAATGTAATACCAGCATACTCATGTAGGAGAGTGCACTTTTTGTTAAACACAAAGGACCAGTGGTGTAGTGGAGGGTATCACTTACTTCTTAACCCCACTGATGCATATCAAAGTAGTGTAGTATAGGACGTATCAATTATGTAGTACAATAGAGAAATCATGCACAAAGTAGCCTACACAATCGCTAAGCATGTGAAATGTATTCAAATGCGAGCTACATACAGCCTAGTTTAAATGGAAAATCATCTGCAGGCTGCAAGCATGCAGCTCTCAAATGGCCAAATCTTTGGCCAAATTTGAGTATACCCACTTCTCCAGGTACCACTACACCACTGCATAGGGCTGATGTCAGCAGGATAAAGGATAAGCAGTCCATAAACTCGGACATAATAAGCCAGTAGGTCCCAGTCACAAGAATACAAAAACACAACCATTAGGCATTTCCCAATTGAAATTGACAACTTACTTCCCATTGTAGTACAGAAGTAACTGGTAACCTAAAGTTTAAAGTGGAACTGACAGCGTTTTACTTACTTTGCACATATGAAGCAAACAGACAATCATAGTATCAGTAAAAAATATCAAATTCCAAGTTTATGTCACAAAACCAACTTTCTAAGAGGTTTTCTAAATTCTATTTGACTCAATGTTCCAAGACATACACTAATGCATTTTTGGCAGAATAGATGGATGCAGTTCAATTCTTGATTAATATAATTCACCAATACATTTATCGGAAGTCCAAGACATATTGCTATCAGGTTGTAAATCACAGCTGGCCTGGTACATTGTTTGCTGCCTCCATTCAGGATGCACTGGTTCAGTTTCAAGGACTCAATATTCTGGACAAAAACGGACGAATGTAACTAACACTGCAAATGTCAATAAAATCAAACTTGCAAGCGTAACGATCACAAGTCAATCATAATGTGGCTAATAGGCTAGCATATCTATTTATGTAGCAAGCTATTTAATTTTAATTTTACCTTTATTTAACCAGGCAAGTCAGTTAAGAACAAATTCTTATTTTCAATGACGGCCTGGGAACAGTGGGTTAACTGCCTGTTCAGGGGCAGAACAACAGATTTGTACCTTGTCAGCTCGGGGGTTTGAACTCGCAACCTTCTGGTTACTAGCCCAACGCTCTAACCACTAGGCTACCCTGCCGCCCCAAGCTGAAGACACAGAACCTAATGTTAGCTCGATAGCTAGCTGCTAGAACAATGTCATGCCATTGGAGGAGTGGGTGTGACTGACTTTTTCCCCTCATATCATTTTTCGGTGGCTATACACAGCTGGAGATGCAGGTGTCATTTGGTTAGTTTTTAAGATCTTCAACAACTGTTATCCAGTTAGCACATCTCTCGAGTTCACAAAAATACCTCTGTCTATCTACTCTAATTTCAGAGCATTCTCGTCTGAGTGTGCCAGAACAACTGATACATTTGGGAACGTGCAACTGACCAGTGTCAGTAAACGTAGGCAAAAAAGTAATTGTTAGAGCAAGAATGCTCTAGATGACATGGAAACAGCCTTACCAGCTCTGCTACGGTGAGTAAAATGAATGAGGTGTTCTCTCATTTGTATCTAGAAGTAGCTAGCTAGCAAGCTAGCCAACTTTAGCCAGTTAGCTTGGATGGTTGGTTGGGACAAGCATGCATTGGCAGGCAAACTGCAGAAGGATGAGGAGGGTACAATTCCCATTGTTTATCAGTGTCATTTTGACAGCCAACTATCTGAACATTTTTGAGAGGGTTTATCTAATGTTTCTTAGTTAGATTTTAGCTCATCTTGCTCTTTGCTAACATTATTCGTTGATCTTGTTGAAGTTGATGTGCATAATTGAGGCAGATAGAGCCTACCTTTTCATGATTGTTTGATCAATATGACTGTAAAGTCTCCAAAAGTAAGAGGACTCCTGTGGTATTTACATATTTGCAGAAATCCATTCAGGTGTATTTTGTGGTGTTTGGCAAATGTGTTCTAATAAACTGAAGTCGCTCTGTTGCAACTGCCTGTAAACAAACAGTAAGGGTCAAAGTGAATGATGTCAGGCCTGTGTGGCAAATTGCTTGTTCTATAAAGGCCTACTGTAGCACTGATTGGCTTTAGTGCACCGGTCTGTGTAGACTCCGTTACTGGACAACACATACGTTTTTATTTGGTTTTATTCACTGCAGTGTCTATTAATTGTCCAAACGTACAGCCGCTTTCCCGCTCTATATTGCTATAGAAAATGCCTTAGTATACGTAATTCCAAAACATTCTAAGAATTTATGAAAATGTGAAAATGGCCATATCTAAGTGGTCGTTTGTCAGAAAATGTTTTAAAAGGTGCCCTTTTCTTCCCGAGGGTGTATAGGAACAGATTTTATACTGAAAAAAATATAAATGCATGTAAAGTGTTGGTCCCATGTTTCATGATCTTGAATAAAAGATCCCAGAAATGTTCCATACGCACAAAAAGCTTATTTGTCAAAAATGTTGTGCACAAATTTGTTAACATCCCAAAAAATGTATCAAGCCTTACAGAAAACAACCATTCATTGTAATACAAATGTCATGCATAGGTGTAATAGGTGGCAGGGAAGTCAGACGCAGGAGAGTCAAATGGAGTGTAAAATGGAGTCTTTTAATAAAGTCCACGGAGTATGCTCCATAACACTAAAAGTACATAACAAACAAACATGGGTACAAGGACCCGACGCACACCTATACAACAAACACACTACACTGACAATAAAACAATCTCTGACAAAAACATGAGGGGAAACAGAGGGTATTATACACAACAGGTAATGAATGGGATTGAAAACAGGTGTGTGGGAAGACGAGACAAAACCAATGGAAAATGAAAAAAGGATCAATGATGGCTAGAAGACCGGTGACGTCGAACGCCGAGCACCGCCCGGACAAGGAGAGGCAACGACTTCGGCAGAAGTCGTGACAACAAATAATAATTCAAATTTCCTGTTGCTGCATGATTATTTTCCTGCTGTATAAAACTGGCTCAAATCAAAATCCTACATCTGTAGCTATAAAACTGCTATGTTTTCTTTCTGTCCTGTGGCAATATGTGTAGAATTCAAGGAAATTTGCTTTAAAAATGCAAAATTCTCTCAGCCTCATTGCAAAATTGATAGAATAACATGAGATTAGCTATAAAAGCGCCCATTTTCTCTCTGCATCATGGCAATATGTGTAGAATTGCTGAAATGTCCTTTAAAACAGCCTATTTCTTTCTCAGCCTCATGGCAAAATGGGTAGAATAGCATGAGATTAGCTATAAAAGTGAAAATGTTTCCCTTTGCCCCATGGCAAAATGTGTAGAATTGTAGGAAGTTAGCTTTGCTCAGACCTTGATGAATGAAATGACTAAGTTAGAATAGGTGTGTGTAGGTGCTTTGGTACTCTTACTCTATAGAGCTTGGCTAGCCCCGTGACATGATACACTTAACTCTGAGGTCTAAAGGAACCTGCAATGGCATCTGAACCAAATCAAAATTATGAAAAAAAATAGAATAAATTAAGACAATAATTAAAGGGAATGTCATTGGAAAGCCTCCATGGTATTTGTGGTTTAATCTGTGTTTGAAATTCACTGCTTGACTTAAAGATACTTGTATTTGTGAGGTACATAGATGGTAGACATAAGAGCGTCTGCTAAATGACTTAAATGTAAATGTAATGCTAAACACTATTGTTATATGCAACGTATTATGTGAGTTGTTGAGAACATTTTTACTCCTGAACTTATTTAGGCTTTTGCCTTAACAAAGGGGTTGAACACTTTTTAATGACTCAAGACATTTCACCTTTTCAATTTGTTAAAATTACAAAAAACATTACTCCACTTTGACATTATGGGCTATTGTATGTAGGCCAGTGACACAACATCTCAATTTAATCTATTTTAAATTCAGGCTGTAACACAACAAAATCTGGAAAGAGTCAAGGAGTGTGAATACTGTATACTGAAGGCACTGAATACTGAATGTGTGTATGTCAGGACATGCACCTGTGTCTCAGTGAACATGGATAAAAACGTTGCCATATCCTCCAGCAGAAGCCATCTTACTGACGACGCTGCAGTGAGGAGAGTGGAAGCCAGATGAGTAGGGGGTGTGGAATTGGAGGGGGACAGAGGGTAGGATAGTTGCTGGAGAGGAGAGAAAGGAGCATTTACAGGCTGCAATTATGTGTAATTTTCCAACAGCAGTAAAATTAGAGCCCACAAAACATGGGGGAAAATGTACTCCCTGGATTAGCTTGTCATTGACACGTGATATATGCGAGGGGACAGAAAAGAGGCAACATCACTAATGCAAATATTGACAAACAGTGGCATCTGGAGACAGGTTCGCCAGGCAGGTGAGGCACATGGCCAGGGAGGCTAATCACTGCCTGGGGATGGTGTGATGGGGAGGAGTTATATGGAGTACGTAGCACTCCACTGTTGACATGGAATCACAGCCTAATGTCATTGTAGGGCAAAAGTAATCCCACTTGGTTGGTCCCATTGGTCAGGTGGACCTCAATGTTGTGGAGTACAGGTACACGTGGATCTGTGGCGTGCTGAAGAGAATGAGCAGTTCATTTAGCAATGTTGTTGTTGAGGGTCAATTCACTTTGCCCCAGCCCCAAACAAACACAAAAATCCACACAAGCAGGTATGCATACATTTGCATACATGAGCACCAGAACGTGTATTTGATCCCTAAATGAACTTTAACTCTGTGACTTCCTTCCAATGAAGAGCCCAGTGCAGCAGTATGTACACTCAGAAAAATAGCTGGTATCTAGAACCTAAAAGTGTTCTCTGGCTTTCCTCATAGGAGAACCCTTTAAAGAACCTTTTTTGGTTCCAGGTAGAACCCTTTTGGTTCCAGGTAGAACTATTTTGGTTTCCATGTAGAACCCTTTCCACAGAGGGTTCTACATGTAACCCAAAATGGTTATACCTGGAACCAAAAAGGGTTATACCTGGAATAAAAAAGGGTTATACCTGGAATGAAAAAGGGTTATACCTGGAATAAAAAAGGGTTATACCTGGAATAAAAAAGGGTTATACCTGGAACCAAAAAGGGTTATACCTGGAATAAAAAAGGGTTATACCTGGAACCAAAAAGGGTTATACCTGGAATAAAAAAGGGTTATACCTGGAATAAAAAAGGGTTATACCTGGAATAAAAAAGGGTTATACCTGGAATAAAAAAGGGTTATACCTGGAATAAAAAAGGGTTATACCTGGAATAAAAAAGGGTTATACCTGGAATAAAAAAGGGTTATACCTGGAATAAAAAAGGGTTATACCTGGAATAAAAAAGCGTTAGCCTATGGGGACAGCCGAAGAACCCTTTTCTCTAAGAGTATATAGGGGTAATGAACTGGTTCCGTGGTGTCCGAGTGGAGCGCTCCCTCCATCCATTCATCCAGCCCAGAACTACCATTCACATCATTACATCACACGGTGGTTAGAGGTTATGTCTTCAATGATATCAGGACAGGAGTTATTAAAGCAGAAGTGACGGGTGTGTAAATAATCCCATCAAAAGGGAACAACATAACAACCTCTGTTTAATCCCTAATTATCCTGGGTCCACCCCTCAAATTCTGCCCCCCTTGGCAGTATTAATTAGCTAGCACAGTGCTAATAAGTAGCCAGAGGTAGGCTACACCCCCGCACAAGCCCCTGTCGGCTGCAGGGGTGATGCACTATTGGACCGAGCGCTGCTACTTTACATTGATGTCTTTAGGGCCAGACTGCCAAGAAGGCCTCTCACCCTCAGACAATCACTGAGTACCAAAAAAGTCATTTACAGAAGAAAAATTCTGAATCAACATAGGTTTTGTCTCTGGCTGTGGAAAACATGTTAACTGTCCTAAAATGGATTGGGTATTTAGACCGGGACTATCGGGGACATTTAGGCGATGTTGTGGCCATCGGTCTGAAGATGACTCTGCTTTGGTCCAACTAATTCTCCCGGTTCATCCCAGCTCTCCTGTGAGTGTTTTTGTTTCCTTTAGCACCTAAACCCGCATAATCTTGCAAGTTGCATAAGGTACATGGTTGTATGGTCTCCTTTCTATCGCTTAGTGAATTTGTGACCAACTTACAATCTAAATTGCATTTTGTTACAATCGATTGAACCAGAGGAAGTGTACAGTAGTATGGTTTCTATAGAAATATACATAGAAGTTGTCCCAAAGACAATTTGACAGGTTTCAACATCCCTCATTTACAGTAGCATAGAATTCCACAGTGTCTGACATGGTGTTATTTATAAAAGCCTTGTCCTCACAATATGCTAATAGCAGCAAATTCCATGGTTGTCAGGCTGCAGGCTTAGCCAGGCAGGCAGGAACACCAGAACAGGTTGGACTAGTTGGGCTAGGATCTCCCTGACTGCAACCAAGGCTGGCTGCCTAATTATCGAAAGTCTTTCACTAGTCCTATATAAATGTATAGTATAGTAAAGTTGTGACACTTTACATTACAGTGCCCGTATTACTGTGTAATTATTCCTGTAGGTACAAGTATTGTAATTTCTCATTGCTACACAGTACTTACACTGTATGTACACTGCACTTACAGCAGTACTTTAGCCCTAGCCCTAACCCTAGCTTCATGTCTACATCCCTGTTCAACCCTAACCCCAGCATCAGCCCTAACCCTAGGTCATATCCACATCCCAGTTCAACCCTAATCCTCGACCCTAACCCCAACCCTAACCCTAGCTTCTTGTCTTCATCTCTGTTTAACCCTAACCCCAACATCAGCCCTAACCCTAGTTCATGTCTACATCCCGGTTCAACCATAATCCTAGCCCTAACAGTGTAACAATGAGTAATTAGAATATTTTTTACACTGTACTTACACTAACCGTAAGTACCTGTACCAATGTATTGGGATGGATGGACTTACATTTACATTTACATTTAAGTCATTTAGCAGACGCTCTTATCCAGAGCGACTTACAAATTGGTGAATTCACCTTCTGACATCAGTGGAACAGCCACTTTACAATAGTGCATCTAAATCATTTAAGGGGGGGTGAGAAGGATTGCTTTATCCTATCCTAGGTATTCCTTGAAGAGGTGGGGTTTCAGGTGTCTCCGGAAGGTGGTGATTGACTCCGCTGTCCTGGCGTCGTGAGGGAGTTTGTTCCACCATTGGGGGGCCAGAGCAGCGAACAGTTTTGACTGGGCTGAGCGGGAACTGTACTTCCTCAGTGGTAGGGAGGCGAGCAGGCCAGAGGTGGATGAACGCAGTGCCCTTGTTTGGGTGTAGGGCCTGATCAGAGCCTGGCGGTACTGCGGTGCCGTTCCCCTCACAGCTCCGTAGGCAAGCACCATGGTCTTGTAGCGGATGCGAGCTTCAACTGGAAGCCAGTGGAGAGAGCGGAGGAGCGGGGTGACGTGAGAGAACTTGGGAAGGTTGAACACCAGACGGGCTGCGGCGTTCTGGATGAGTTGTAGGGGTTTAATGGCACAGGCAGGGAGCCCAGCCAACAGCGAGTTGCAGTAATCCAGACGGGAGATGACAAGTGCCTGGATTAGGACCTGCGCCGCTTCCTGTGTGAGGCAGGGGCGTACTCTGCGGATGTTGTAGAGCATGAACCTACAGGAACGGGCCACCGCCTTGATGTTAGTTGAGAACGACAGGGTGTTGTCCAGGATCACGCCAAGGTTCTTAGCGCTCTGGGAGGAGGAAACAATGGAGTTGTCAACCGTGATGGCGAGATCATGGAACGGGCAGTCCTTCCCCGGGAGGAAGAGCAGCTCCGTCTTGCCGAGGTTCAGCTTGAGGTGGTGATCCGTCATCCACACTGATATGTCTGCCAGACATGCAGAGATGCGATTCGCCACCTGGTCATCAGAAGGGGAAAGGAGAAGATTAATTGTGTGTCGTCTGCATAGCAATGATAGGAGAGACCATGTGAGGTTATGACAGAGCCAAGTGACTTGGTGTATAGCGAGAATAGGAGAGGGCCTAGAACAGAGCCCTGGGGGACACCAGTGGTGAGAGCGCGTGGCGAGGAGACAGATTCTCGCCATGCCACCTGGTAGGAGCGACCTGTCAGGTAGGACGCAATCCAAGCGTGGGCCGCACCGGAGATGCCCAACTTGGAGAGGGTGGAGAGGAGGATCTGATGGTTCACAGTGTCGAAGGCAGCCGATAGGTCTAGAAGGATGAGAGCAGAGGAGAGAGAGTTAGCTTTAGCAGTGCGGAGCGCCTCCGTGATACAGAGAAGAGCAGTCTCAGTTGAATGACTAGTCTTGAAACCTGACTGATTTGGATCAAGAAGGTCATTCTGAGAGAGATAGCGGGAGAGCTGGCCAAGGATGGCACGTTCAAGAGTTTTGGAGAGAAAAGAAAGAAGGGATACTGGTCTGTAGTTGTTGACATCAGAGGGATCGAGTGTAGGTTTTTTCAGAAGGGGTGCAACTCTCGCTCTCTTGAAGACGGAAGGGACGTAGCCAGCGGTCAGGGATGAGTTGATGAGCGAGGTGAGGTAAGGGAGAAGGTCTCCGGAAATGGTCTGGAGAAGAGAGGAGGGGATAGGGTCAAGCGGGCAGGTTGTTGGGCGGCCGGCCGTCACAAGAAGCGAGATTTCATCTGGAGAGAGAGGGGAGCAAGAGGTCAGAGCACAGGGTAGGGCAGTGTGAGCAGAACCAGCGGTGTCGTTTGACTTAGCAAACGAGGATCGGATGTCGTCGACCTTCTTTTCAAAATGGTTGACGAAGTCATCTGCAGAGAGGGAGGAGGGGGGAGGGGGAGGAGGATTCAGGAGGGAGGAGAAGGTGGCAAAGAGCTTCCTAGGGTTAGAGGCAGATGCTTGGAATTTAGAGTGGAAGAAAGTGGCTTTAGCAGCAGAGACAGAGGAGGAAAATGTAGAGAGGAGGGAGTGAAAGGATGCCAGGTCCGCAGGGAGGCGAGTTTTCCTCCATTTCCGCTCGGCTGCCCGGAGCACTGTTCTGTGAGCTCGCAATGAGTCGTCGAGCCACGGAGCGGGAGGGGAGGACCGAGCCGGCCTGGAGGATAGGGGACATAGAGAGTCAAAGGATGCAGAAAGGGAAGAGAGGAGGGTTGAGGAGGCAGAATCAGGAGATAGGTTGGAGAAGGTATGAGCAGAGGGAAGAGATGATAGGATGGAAGAGGAGAGAGTAGCGGGGGAGAGAGAGCGAAGGTTGGGACGGCGCGATACCATCCGAGTAGGGGCAGTGTGGGAAGTGTTGGATGAGAGCGAGAGGGAAAAGGATACAAGGTAGTGGTCGGAGACTTGGAGGGGAGTTGCAATGAGGTTAGTGGAAGAACAGCATCTAGTAAAGATGAGGTCGAGCGTATTGCCTGCCTTGTGAGTAGGGGGAAGGTGAGAGGGTGAGGTCAAAAGAGGAGAGGAGTGGAAAGAAGGAGGCAGAGAGGAATGAGTCAAAGGTAGACGTGGGGAGGTTAAAGTCGCCCAGGACTGTGAGAGGTGAGCCGTCCTCAGGAAAGGAGCTTATTAAGGCATCAAGCTCATTGATGAACTCTCCGAGGAACCTGGAGGGCGATAAATGATAAGGATGTTAAGCTTGAAAGGGCTGGTAACTGTGACAGCATGGAATTCAAAGGAGGCGATAGACAGATGGGTAAGGGGAGAAAGAGAGAATGACCACTTGGGAGAGATGAGGATCCCGGTGCCACCACCCCGCTGACCAGAAGCTCTCGGGGTGTGCGAGAACACGTGGGCGGACGAAGAGAGAGCAGTAGGAGTAGCAGTGTTGTCTGTGGTGATCCATGTTTCCGTCAGTGCCAAGAAGTCGAGGGACTGGAGGGAGGCATAGGCTGAGACGAGAGGTGTCTTACAGCACATTTACAAGCAGAACTATGTTACACCCCAGATCACACAAAACACAGTTCACTTTCATAGCAGCCAGGTCGTATTCCTTCTTGCATCTATACGCTCTCCTCGTCTCATCTTTTCCCTTCACTTGTGGACAACACATCGGCTGTATGTGACCAGCCTAAAAAACCTTTCCAAGCCAAAGTCATATCATAACTGCTAAAAGCTTACCTTGACTTGGAAGAGCTCCAGTGTTATGTTGGATAGTCATAGCCAACTAGCTAACATAGCTTCCCCATCTGTTTGAGCCAGGTGTTTGAGTAGGCTAAATGAGCTAGCTGTATTTGCTAGCTAAGTAAGGGAAAGTGAAAAAAGTATGGAATCTCTCTTGCTTTTTCTTCATTTAAAAAAAACGTTCTCGCTCTGAGTCAACTACTCACCACATTTTATGCATTGCAGTACTAGCAAGCAATTGCTTATGCCTTTAGTACTAGATTCATTCTCTGATCCTTTGATTGGTTGGACAACATGTCAGTTCATGCTACAAGATCTCTGAGAGTTTGGAGGACTTCCTCCGGAAGTTTTCATAATTAATGTGTAAGTCTATGGTCCTCCCACTCCTCCTCTGAGGAGCCTCCACTGTGGAAGACACATGATGTGTTTGGATTTCCATGATCTGGGACCAGATTCACAAAACCTTCCTTAAAATAAATGTTTTAACTGCCATTTTTCCCTAAACTATAAACTTAAAAAGTTAAGCACAGTTGCTCAAAAAGGTTATTGGAAATGTATTTGTGCTATTTCTTATGCTTCTCCTTAAGCAAAAAGTTAAGAAATTAGATTCTTGAATATAAAGTTATTGGAAATAATTCCAAGCTAGCTAAACCCTTGTCTTAAACTCAGGGCAGTGAGAGAATAAGCTCATGAAAGCAATTGAACATGTTTAATTCACTCACAAGCTTCATCTGAAAGTTTCAGTATTGATTATTTTAAACCCCAAAACATGTTTTAGAACAGTAAACTCAGTACGAACTATGCTAACATGATTGCCATGCCAAATTGTTTGCCTAGCAACAAGCATCTTTGGAAGATTCATAAGAAAATAATTACATCTTAAGATATTGTTGAGGAATTGCACTTACAAACTATCTTATGAATTACTTTGTAACAGCGTTCTTCGTTTGTCGCAAGAAAGTCGGACCGAAATGCAGCGTGTTGGTTACTCATGTCTTTAATGAAACAATTGACGATACATTAAATAACTTATAAATACAAAAAACAACAAACGGAACGTGAAAAACCTATACAGCCTGTTTTGTGAACACTAACACAGAGACAGGAACAATCACCCACGAAATACAAAGTGAAACCCTGGCTACCTAAATACGGTTCCCAATCAGAGACAACGAGATTCAGCTGACTGATTGAGAACCGCCTCAGGCAGCCAAGCCTATACAACACCCCTACTCAGCCGCAATCCCAAATACTACAAAAAAAACCACTATGAAATACAACAACATAAACCCATGTCACACCCTGGCCTGACCAACTAATTAATGAAAACACAAAATACTAAGACCAAGGCGTGACACTTATTTTTTCTTAAGAAGCTTCTTACATTTTAGTGTAAGAAGTGTTTTGTGAATCTGGGCCCAACACTACATGATCAGAATACAAAAACTAGATTAACTGTCAAGTCTACACATGGCATGAGTGTGTTGTATTTAAGTGATAATGCCAGAGAAGCCGATGTTTGGAGGATATTGTAGCGACCCGCACAGACAGCTGTGTGTTATGTGTTAGGCTAGGAGGTGGTTGTGTTGTACTGACCAGTACCCGGTGTTCGCGGGGTCCGACATGTCAATCAACCTGCTATCTGCCAATCACGGGAATGCCTGGAATGTTCTGATGCCGGGCATCCTGGTGGTTGGCGGAGTGGCGTGGAGGGGGGTTGGGCAGGGGGGTGGGCATTGGAAGTTAAGACCAGGTTCAGCCTTTATTCTCTCTCTCTTACGTCTGGGCTTCCCAAGAGAAGGTCACGATTGGCTTGTGGGTTATCTGTCATCTTTTGGCGTGTGCTACGGCCCAAACAGTAGCCTGTGTAAAGTTGGTTTAATAAACCGTCAATTCGCAAACTCAAGCCTCTGTCTGGACAATTGTTCATTTATGATCTAGTCAGGTCATTACAATATATTGACACGGGTGTTATTATATTGGCTCGTGCCAATTTATCCTCCAAACACCGGCTTCTCTGGCATTATTTAAATACAACACACTCATGCCATATGTAGACTTGACAGTTAATCTAGTATTTGTATTCTGATCATTACCAACATATTCAAATAATGTTTGACATATTTTCATAAAAAATGTTTTGATGAATGTATTCATACTACTTCATTCTACTTCATTCTTCCACAAGATATAGTCCCGACACAAATCTAGGGTTGCTACCCAAGCCGGCTGGTCGTTCCTTCTATAAGTTCAGTCGCCAGTCGTCGTCATTTCCATTTGTTTAAGCTGTTTTCTAGTGACATTTACTTGGACACATCCTTAATAATGAGCTAATGAGGCGCGACTTCACCTGGCATAGAAAATGTGCTCTCTCCTCAGGTTACTGTTGTTCAGAGGAGCTAGCCAACAACACATATAACAATCTTTTCAAACTGAAGCTGGAAAGTCTGCAAACTAGCTGCACTTAGTTTCTTTTATAATTGAAATTTCTTTGTATATTTCCATAAAAATGATGCCAGCTGATTCATGATTTCGATTGGCTGAGAAACGCTGCCTGCCTTTCTGTCTTGTCCCAACTCCCAACACGTTCATTACTATGGGACAGCTGGAGATCAAATTTGAATTTTGCAAATGTTGAAGAGGCAGAAAGCAAGGTTTATACAAATCAAACATTTTGAAAATGAAATGTTAGTCTAAAAGAAATGTGAGATAATTTCTAGATGCTTTTTATAGTGGAGATTAAGCTTTTAATGTGCCTGGCTGGGCTGATGAGACAGTGGATTGCGCAGTCAGATGGAACAGAGTAAATAGGCATTTTAACGTCATAGATTTAGCTGGTGGTAACTTGTGGAATAGACACCGGCTGGAATGTGATTTTAACCAATCAGCATTCAGGATTAGACCAACCCGTTGTGTAAAGGGACAATTAAGCTCCAAAGGTTATGAGGGAGAACCTGTGCCTGTATAGGTCTGCCAGTGTATCAGTGCCTTACATTGTCAGGATGCTGTCTGGATGTTCCTCCTTCACTGCCCCTGTAAACCCAGATAGATCTGCTGAAGCCCAGGAAAACCATCCCATCGGCCAAAGGCACTGAGGCGGCACTGTGTACCGAATTATTCACCCCATTTCAGACTTCCACACACCATATATTACCCTATTCTTCAGGTTTTTGTTTATAGGTCTTCCTATGGTCATGCATTTTGTTCAAATATAAATCTTGTGTACCTGAGTGCTGACATCACGTTGCTTGCTCAGCGAGTACCACTTCCCCCCAATTCGAACTCGGGACCTCTGCTTTGCTAACCTGACCGCCCTCGTTGACAACGTTCCAACAGTTTGAACCACCCACAAGGTACCAATTGGATGGCTCCATCCACAACATTTCAAGCTAGCTGTGGAGTGAGCTTATGGTACGTTCTTAACTCTGTTACACAAACACAGACTGATGTTCCTCACATCTAAGTGTAAGGAATGTTGCTGTTCTGGCGTTGCTTCCGTGCACTACTGATGTCTATTCTGGATCCAGCTCGGTTTCAAAACTTTTCAAAAGGATATTATATTTACATTTTAGTAATTTAGCCCACGCTCTTTTTTTTAAACTAGGCAAGTAAGAACAAATTCTTATTTACAATGACAGCCTACCCCGGGCCAATTGTGCACCTCCCTATGGGAGTCCCATTCACAGCCGGATGTGATACAGCCTGGAATCAAACCAGGGACTGTAGTGTCGCCTCTTGCACGGAGATGCAGTGCCTTAGACCGCTGCGCCACTTGAGAGCTTTATCCAGAGTGACTTACAATTAGTGCATTCATCTTAAGATCGCTAGTTGCGACAACCACATATATTATGATATGATGTGATGACATAATAGGAGAAGTATGACAATGAAATAGTACATGCATTCACAAAACAAAAGTCTCACCAAGGATGCCACACTCGCTTTTGACAGTCATTTCAGAAAGCCTTGTGAGAGAAAACAGGATAATTATAACAATTTGTTCCAGAGCCCATTTTCCAGCCCTGGTCCAAAATGGACTAAATGGTCTTGATATGAATAAAAAAAAACTACAACCCCTAAATATGGTAAACAGTTATGGTTGGATTCCTATTGTTTTAGGCAGTGACCCATGAAGGCAGAGAAGTGACTGATGTCTAATCCTATCCGGTTGTGACTCTTCATATCCACTCAGTTTGGGGAATGTAGGGGAACCATGCAGTTATTTTTGATTTATTTACTTGGACACTTCCTGGCATACTGAATTGATTTAATCGCTAGTGGCCCAGACTACAGCGGAAGGTTGTGTCCTCATTATCGATACTACACTACTGTATTTACCTCTATTTTTACCAAGACATCCTTCTGCGTTTTGGGTTCTTTACTTCATTAGATGAAACTGCAGCCATTTTATAATACATTGTTTTCTATCATGCAACTGTGTTTATTGGTGGGTAGGCCATTATACTAAGAGACCTAGTTCTGTTGTTCTTGGAGGGGGTTGGACAAGAAGGAGCCAATAAAGTGAGTTATTTCGGGCTGTGTTTAAGACCTGGATACTGTGAGTGTCCATCATTAGAAAGTGGGTTTGATCAGCTCTGTGAATATACTTCTCACTAATCTAGTTAACAGCGACCAAAAACATGTCATACTGTACGAAATATGTTGCATAAAGCCACCTCTCCATTTATAATATATAAAAGGTATGTGGTCTAATATGTATTTCAGGACACCAGTGACTTGTCATTAGTAGAGGACAGGGAGTCCTGGGTTAATGAGCCTCTATTCATATGCATTTGAATCCACTGGTCCTCTGAGTCACAAAAGCCAGAAGAAAAGTAATTTAGAGACCCTGCGCCAAAGACTGACCAGTACTCCTCCAGTGCCTAATCAAAATGGCTCCAGAGAGTCAGCAATGCAGCAAGGTAGCCTAGTGGTTAGAGCGCTGGATTAGTAACCGGAAGGTTACAAGTTCAAATCCCTGAGCTGACAAGGTACAAATCTGTCATTCTGCCCCTGAATAGGCAGTTAACCCACTGTTCCTAGGCTGTCATTGAAAATAAGAATTTGTTATATTTCATTCTAAACACTGTGCCATTGTGGTGCTGATGCTGTTTGAAGGCAGAGGTGAAGAATAGGTTTGTGTGTGTGCTCCTTGAGCCACGACTGCTGATAAATATGCATGCCACATCTACTGTTTGTACTTAGGCAAAATAGATGGCATTGCTAGTGTGCAGAACATCTATCATTTCAGCCTGTGATTAATAGCTGTCCTGGGGATGAATGCTGCAAACTCCAGCCACAGAGAGCCAGGCGAACATATAAACAACAGCACACAGCCTCCACGGTCAGGGGGCTGGGAACACTGGCAAGGTTCAAATATCTATCCATGTGGATCTGTGGTATTTACAAGGTATAGGAATTGAAAGTTGTAAAGGATCATGTGACTCACTATTGTTAAACAGAGATTCCCCCCATTCCACTATGTTTTGAAGTATATGGCCATCAACGTGTTAATTTCCCCCTTCTTTCTTTTTTGGTGTGTCTAAAGTGTCTAAGATACATTTTAAGTGCTATGTTTATGTGGTCTAAATTGACATGTTAGATTTGATCTTCAGCACTGACACTAAAGTATACAGACTTGTTATCACCTCGAGTGTAAAGGGGTTAGCGACCTCCACCATTATAATATTACTGTCATTATGTACATTTCTTTCATGCAATTCCCCAAAATGGAGAGCTCCCCAATCAGTCAGGTTCACTTGTCCATTCAGTGTGTCACTATGAGCTGTTGAGGTTTATTTGAGTTTATACAACGGGTGGGTCTAATCCTGAATGCGGATTGGTTAAAAGTGCATTCCAGCCAGTATCTATTCCACAAGCTACCACCGGCAAAATGTATGATGTTAAAATGACTATTTACTCTGAACAATCTGACTGCACAATCCACTGTCTCATCAGCCCAGCCAGGCTATTTATAAACTTGATCTCCACTATAAAAAGCATCTAGACATTATCTCACATTTCTTTAAGACTAACATTTCGTTTTCAACAGCGGAGATTTGTATAAACCTTGCTGTCTGTCTTTCCGACATTTGCAACATTGTTTCAATATTCAAATTCGATCCCCAGCTGTCCCATAGTAATGAACGTGTCGTGAGTCGGGACGAGACATACAGACAGGCAGGCAGCGTTTTTTAGCCAGTCTAAATCATGAATCAGCTGACATCATTTTTATGGATATATACAAAGAAATGTCAATTGAAAAAAGGTCAAACGAAACTAAGTACAGCTAGTTTGCAGTCTTTCCAGTTTCCATTTGAAGTGATTGTGTTATCTCTGTTGTTGGCTCCTCTTCTCTGTCCTGACGAGTGAGCACATTTTCTATGCCAGGCGAAATCGCGCCTCATTAGCTCATTGTTATGGATGTATCCAAATAAATGTCACTAGAAAACAACTTAAACAAATGCAAATGCAACTCCTTTGCTATTATTCTGGCTGCACTTTTTGGCGTGACTATAAGTTAGCCGTAGTTGGCTAGTTAGCAAGCAAGGGATAAGAATGTTGCTAGCCAGGATGGCAATGGAACACTTAGAATGATCGACTGGGTTGCGTCCATAGACACAGAACAAAAAGACTGAACGACTGGGTCGCATCTCTGGCAACTGAACCGCTAGAAGGAACGACCTGTCGGCTTGGTTAGCATCCCTACATCTGTGTCGGGACTATATATTGTGTAAGGATGAAATAGTATGAATACATTCATCAAAATAACGTTTTAATGAAAGTATGTCAATCATTATTTGAATACGTTGGTAACCTGTTATATAAAAGTGATAATGTCCTCGAAACTGGTGTTTGGTGGATTTCCTCCAAACACCAGCTTCTCTGGCATTATCACATAACTGTGCCATCTGGCCTGGAGGTGAGACAGTTAAAGGCAAGAAAAAGGAACAATGCAAATAATGTAAATAGCCTTCTTATTCACCGCTAGCTTGTTATTGCCCATCTCTGTGACACAAGTCACTGTTTATGATCTGCCTTAGAATTATGCGCGTATGCTAATGAGCAGCCATGTGGTTATGTAGGTCACATCAAACTATTTTCCACAAGGCTTCCACCCCCCCCCCCCCCCCCGCCCTCCTCTACACAACACACCCACGCGCATGCGCACGCACAAGCATGCAGGCACACACTTGTGCACACACACATGTACACATGCACGCACACACACACAGTCAGACGTGAAACCCTGAAATCTCTTCTTATTCCCTCGCTTCCTCAAATACTCATTTTTAGTTTGTGCCAGTTCCACTGATGCTGGAGCATTGACTACCTTACTGGCACATACCAGGATGCATTCACACAGAGCAAAAAAATACAGTAGAGCATCTTGTGAAGCCTCCAACACAGCGTGGGGCCCAATGCTGCTGGTCCCCAGGCTTCCCATGGTGTTATCTCAACTTTCATTTTTACTTTTCACATCCACACAACGAGACAAGAGATTTTTCCTGTACCCCTGCTTTAACCTCCCTGATTTATATGTTATGAATGTGAGTGTAAGAGGAATAGGTTCATATGAGAGGTTGTTTCCTACAGAGGAACTAGTGTAGATACAGAAGGTGTTTTTGTCATTGGAGCACCGAGCACATATACAGTATATCCATGCAAGACGCTAGTCTTATCCTTGAATTCTATTTTTGGACTTTATTTTATAATTTAACACACTCCACAGTCTCCACAGTCTGGATCACAAAGCTCATCCGGTGTCTAGGTGTTTGTAGAACTGTTGTTTACTTTAGAGCATTAGTCCTATCAGAGCTCAGGCTGGATCACAATGTTGCTTGTTTCCTTATCGCCTTTTATACTGTTTCTTTGGTGACCCCCGCTTTGCATCACACACTCTTTAGTCAGGTTACTCCAGTACAAGCAGCTGACAACCAAACAGCAGCTGAGAACACCCATACAGAAAAATCACATGATTTTCCATGAAAACACCCCTATAGAAAAATCACTTTATTTCCCCTGAAAACACCCCTATAGAAAAATCACTTTATTTCCCCTGAAAACACCCCTATAGAAAAATCACTTTATTTCCCCTGAAAACACCCCTATAGAAAAATCACATGATTTCCCCTGAGAATACCCCTATAGAAAAGTCACTTGATTTCCCCTGAAAACACTCCTACAGAAAAATCACTTTATTTCCCCTGAAAACACCCCTATAGAAAAATCACTTTATTTCCCCTGAAAACACCCCTATAGAAGAATCACATGATTTCCCCTGAAAACACCCCTATAGAAAAATCACTTTATTTCCCCTGAAAACACCCCTATAGAAAGATCACATGATTTCCCCTGAAAACACCCCTATAGAAAAGTCACTTGATTTCCCCTGAAAACACTCCTACAGAAAAATCACTTTATTTCCCCTGAAAACACCCCTATAGAAAAGTCACTTTATTTCCCCTGAAAACACCCCTATAGAAGAATCACATGATTTCCCCTGAAAACACCCCTATAGAAAAATCACTTTATTTCCCCTGAAAACACCCCTATAGAAAGATCACATGATTTCCCCTGAAAACACCCCTATAGAAAAGTCACTTGATTTCCCCTGAAAACACTCCTACAGAAAAATCACTTTATTTCCCCTGAAAACACCCCTATAGAAAAGTCACTTGATTTCCCCTGAAAACACTCCTACAGAAAAATCACTTTATTTCCCCTGAAAACACCCCTATAGAAAAATCACTTTATTTCCCCTGAAAACACCCCTATAGAAGAATCACATGATTTCCCCTGAAAACACCCCTATAGAAAAGTCACTTGATTTCCCCTGAAAACACTCCTACAGAAAAATCACTTTATTTCCCCTGAAAACACCCCTATAGAAAAGTCACTTGATTTCCCCTGAAAACACTCCTACAGACAAATCACTTTATTTCCCCTGAAAACACCCCTATAGAAAAATCACTTGATTTCCCCTGAAAACACTCCTACATAAAAATCACTTGATTTCCCTGAAAACTCCCGTACAGAAAAATCACATGATTTCCCCTGAGAAAACACGTACAGAAAAATCTAATGATTTCACATTTTCAAAATCACTTGATTTCCCCTGAAATGTCACATATGAAATCATGTGGAAACACGTATTTTTGGAACACTTCACATGTGATCATGTTTTCACAACTGCAGTTTCATTTTATCACATGTTGCTTACATGTTGTCACGTTATCACATTAACTTCACATAAGATCACGTGATCACGTGAAATTCATGTTTTTTTTCTTCCTCCATTGTTGTCACTACAAACATGTATTTTCAAAATATTTTTTCCCCCAATGTGTTTATGTGTACAAATATAGGCTACCATTCAAAAGTTCCCAAAATGTGTTTTACACATTTATTACATTACATATAGTGTACTATGAATATAATATCTTGATATTGTTTGTATGGGATGGATGTGTTACAGTATATACTGGTGAGCAGTGATGATAAATGGTAGAGGCAGAATGACAATACAATACCAGTGATCAGTATAAGACAGTAAAGGCGTCTGCATGCTTCCTATACGCAACCATTACAAACATTTTGTGCATATATTATGATGACATTTTGTGACGTTTTTGTTCGTTTTGGTCTTCGGCAAGGTTTTTTTGGCTGTTGGTGCACACACATTGTTTTCCTCGAGGCAAGCAAAGTTCAGGTGCCGATCAACATTGGTCAATTAAGTGTTTGTTGTCATTGAATGATTTCTCACTTGAGAAATACAGCACCTTCGTTAGATGTAAAATGTAAGAATCCCTGTTGGCCATTCACCAACGAAAGGGTGTAGACTTCGGCTACCGACTTCGGCTTGCCTCAATATTTTTGTTTGCACAAACAGCCAAAAACAACAGCCCAAAAAAAACATTGCCGAATATCAACAAACAAAAAAATTATAATATATGCACAAACTGTTCCAAACTGTTTAGGCTGGGAAGCATGCAGACACCTTAACAGACAAGAGATCCATGACTCTGTGGTGTGACAACCCCCATTACCCGTCTGGTAAAATCCTGAATCCCTTCCCCCTCACACGCATGCACACACACACACACACACACACACACACACACACACACACACACACACACACACACACACACACACACACACACACACACACACACACACACACACACACACACACACACACACACACACACACACACACACACACACACACATCCCCCTCCGGGCACTCGGAGGTCATAGCGCTCTATACTGGAAGCAGTGTCCAGGGCGTGTGGGAGAGCAGTGAAGACAGCCATGGTGGTGGGGAATGTATGCACCGTTTGTGTGGCCACGCGTGCTGGAAAGTGTGTTCATGTGCATGTTTTGGAAGAGAGAGGGGCAGAAACAGAGAAAGAGGGAGGGGGGGATGGAGAAAAAGAGGGGGTGCAGAGAGAGAAAGAATGAGGAATCTTGGCACCGTTCACATCTTGTGGGTTTTTTGTATGCTGGTTGCCTTTATGCCAACAATGCAATTCACCATGCCTCTGTGCCTGTCGTGTTACATGTTTTACCAGCGCTCTTATCAGGCTCTGACTGCGGTAAGCCATGGTTGTTCAGGTCTGGCTTACGTGCGCCTGCGCATCTCAGCAGCACAAAGCTCATTAAAGGAACAGGCAGAGCCACAAACACTGCCACATTCAGAGCTGCTATTGTGGTCTGCTTTCCGTGAGCATTGGGGGAACAGCCTGGAATACAGTCTAATGGTTATTGGCTTTAGAGCACGCATTGGATCACATGTACACTGCATGGCACTGGAAGTCTGTTTGTGGCCTCCATCTAACACAGGGGAGGGAGCCATAATGGAAAACACTGGAAATTCTTTCTTCCAGATATCACAGAAAATAACAGAGGTCTTTTGGCATCATTACTGCAATGTTTTCTAAGAGCAGCCAGAGTAGCAGCCCATCTGGTCTGGTGTCATTCTCTCTCACTGCAACACAAACCCCATCTCTCCTTTCCTCTCCTCTCCTCTTCTTCTCCAGTCTCCTATAGTGAACTGATTGGAAAACAGCAGTGGAATATAGTCATCAACAACGTGAACCTCCTTCCTCTGGCTGTGAGAGGGGAGTGTGTGTGTGTGTGTTGTGTGCCTGCTTGTGTTTATGTCTTTGTACATGCGTGTATGCAAGTGTGTGTGTGTGCTGTGGTGGGGCTGTGGCACTTCCCACAGAAGGAGAACACATGAGAGCATTACCACTGCTGCAGCTGCCTCTCTGTCCCTCTCCCCTGCCCGGCTCGTCTCTTAAAGGAACAGGCGGTCGCTTGGCGAGCTAGTGGAGGAGCTACCGTGACACCCAGCACCACAGCACACAGTGTGCCAAGCAGCTCCCAGGCTTCCTGTTCTAGACACCACACTGCCAATGACTTTCACATAGAAGCCAGCGGCTGGACAGGGTGATGTTTAGAGTGAAGTGCCACAACTCAATATTAGGAAGGTGTTCGTAATGTATGGTATACTCAGTGTACACTGTAGACATCTGTGGGGAAATCACCCGATAATGTGAAAAAGATCTTCTGACTTCCTAATCCAATCAGCAAGAGAATGTCAATTCAGTGAAAATTCATCCCAATCTGGGTTCTACTGTACTGTGTTTGCGTGGCTGAATCCACAATGAATTGACTATTTACAGTCAATCATCATCAAATCAAATCAAATTTATTTATATAGCCCTTCGTACATCAGATGATATCTCAAAGTGCTGTACAGAAACCCAGCCTAAAACCCCAAACAGCAAGCAATGCAGGTGTAAAAGCACAGTGGCTAGGAAAAACTCCCTAGAAAAGCCAAAACCTAGGAAGAAACCTAGAGAGGAACCAGGCTATGAGGGGTGGCCAGCCCTCTTCTGGCTGTGCCGGGTGGAGATTATAACAGAACATGGCCAAGATGTTCAAATGTTCATAAATGACCAGCATGGTCAAATAATAATAATCACAGGCAGAACAGTTGAAACTGGAGCAGTAGCACGGCCAGGTGGACTGGGGACAGCAAGGAGTCATCATATGTTGTAAACATCAACAGTACATTCAAAACAGCATGATAATCAATTATTTTTTACATGCACTATTGCCCCAAGTGTTGTACATGAGCAGGAACTTGATTAAATTAATCCTGGGAATCTTGAGTATGTCACCACAGATGCGCGCTGATCTTTTTAAAAGTATAGTATACAGTGCCTTCAGAAAGTATTCACACCCCTTGACTTTTTCCACATGTTTTTGTGTTACAGCCTGAATTTCAAATATATTACTTTTAGATTTTCTGGTCACTGGCCTACGCACAATACCCCATAATGTCAAATTGGAATGATGTTTTTCAAAATGTTAATGAATTATTTCAAAATGAGAAGCTGAAATGGCTTGAGTGAATATGTATTCAACCCCTTTGTTAAATTCAGGAGTAAAAATTTGCTTAACAAGTCCCATAATAAGTCGCATGGACAGTAATAGTGTTTTACATGATTTTTGAATAACTACCTCATCGATGTACCCCACACATACAATTATCTGTAAGGACCCTCAGTTGAGCAGTGAATTTCAAACACAGATTCAACCACAATAGGTGACCTCGCAAAGAAGGTCAACTATTGGTAGATGGGTAAAAAAATAAAAAAGCAGACATTGAATATTTCTTTAAGCATGGTGAAGTTACTAGTTACACTTTGGATGGTGTATCAATATACAGGCGTCCTTCCTAACAAATATACAAATATACAGGCGTCCTTCCTAACTCAGTTGCTGGAGAGGAAGAACCACTCAGGGATTTCACCATGAGGCCAATAGTGACTTTAAAACAGTTACAGAGCTTAATGGCTGTGGTAGGAGAAAACTGAGGATGGATCAACAACATTGCAGTTACTCCACAATACTAACCTAAAACGACAGAGTGAATAGAAGGAAGCCTGTACAGAATACAAATATTTCAAAACATGCATCCTGTTTGTAACAAGGCACTAAAGTAATACTGCAAATAACATTTTGTCCTAAATACAAATCTACACTGGAGTCGCTTACCAAGAAGACAGTGAATGTTCCTGAGCGGCCGAGTTACAGTTTTGACTTAAATCTACTTTAAAATCTATGGCAAGACCTGAAAATGGTTGTCTAGCAAGGATCAACAACCAATTTGACAGAACTTGAAGAATTTTGAAAAGAATAATGGGCAAATATTGCACAATCCAGACTTACCTACAAATACTCACAGCTGTAATCGTTACCAAAGGTGCTTCTAGAAAGTATTGACTCAGGGTTGTGAATACTAATGTAAATTATATTTCTGTATTTCATTTTCAATACATTTGCAAACATTTCTAAAAACATGTTTTCACTTTGTCATTATGGGGTATTGTGTGTAGATGGGTAAGATTATTTTCTTTATCCTTTTGAATTCAGGCTGTAACACAACAAAATGTTGAATACGTCAAGTGGTATGAATTCTTTCAGAAGGCACTGTATATAACCTTAAGCATGTATGACAGTATGCCTGAATATGCTGTTCAAGGCCTCAGGTTTGTAGTTTTACATGCACAAAAAGAATTCTGAGTCTCCAAAGTGAAAGAGAGAGAAGGATCGGGGTGCCATTTGAGTCAGTGGTGAGCCAGAGAGGAGGTTTCAGTACTGCCTTGTGTTGACTTGTTTTGGGATCTGTTTCTATTTTAGTTAACCTTTATTTTATCAGGGAGTCATACCGAGATCAAGGTCTCTTTTACAGATGAGGCATAAAGGACAGAAATTAACAAAAATACATACATCAAAATATAAATACAAATTGCAAGAAGAAAGAAAAACAACACACACATTCAACAGTAAACAGGTCCTCAATCAGCTTTATGAATTGGTCTAGAGACACCAAAACATCAAATTTAAGAACATTTAGAACATTGTTCCACAAATAAGGTTCTCAGTAGAGGCCAAAGGAATTTCTAGTTAGCCATCCCTGAGAAGAAAACATAACAAAGTATCAACCTACTATGCGTGACATCAAAGAGGGCCAACCAACTTTCTGGTAGAGAATGCAGTGATGAGTGTCAGGATTTGGCCAGGGTTGTTCCGGGTTTTGGTCACTAGATGCCCCCATTGTGCTTTTTGACCTCATGTTTTTTCCCTTGTTCCCCATTATTATTTGCACCTGTGCCTCGTTTCCCCTGATTGTATTTAAACCCTTAGTTTCCCTCAGTTCTGTGCTCTGTGTTTGTATGTTAGCACCCAGCCCTAGTGTTCTGTGTATTCTTGTCGATTCCGGTGGATGCTCTTGTGGAATTCTGTTTTTGTTTTTGAGTATCTCTTGAGGCTTTTTTGTGCTATTCCTACCACCTTTTGGATTTGCCATTTTTTGTATTGAAGGACTTCTCCTTTTTACTTTATTAAATACACCGTCTTAAGTACTGCTGTGTCTGCCTCATCTTCTGGGTTCTGCTGACTATTCGTGGCTCAGTTGGTTAAGTGACTGTTTCTCACTCCGGAGACCCAGGTTCGTAACCGGGTCCTGACAATGAGTACTAAAATTGTTGCCTGTAATGAAACGCAGCGTGATATAATAAACTGCATCTAATGGCTTTAAGGAAGTGGCAGCTGTGTTCATATAGATGTCACCATTGGCTCGGACCAATAGGAACCTCGGCTGAATATTCTGCTTTCTACTATTTAATGAGAGGCAGGACCTATTTCTACAGAAGAAGCCCATTTTTTTCAGCTTCTCATCAATATGCTTTTTAAAATACAGCTTTTCATCTATCCAGATGTCCAGATATTTGTAAGCAGGGACACGATCAATATGGACTCCATCTAAAGTAAATACGCTAAAATAATCAGTTATTTTGATGCACACAAGAGAACAATATACACCACATGACCACAAGTATGTGGACACCTGCGTGTCGAACATCTCATTCCAAAATCATGGGCTTTAATATGGAGTTGGTCCCCCCTTTGCTGCTTTAACAGCCTCCACTCTTCTGGGAAAGCTTTCCACTAGATGTTGGAACATCGCTGAAGGGACTTGCTTCCTTTCAGCCACAAGAGCATTTATGAGGTCGGCACTGATGTTGGGCAATTAGGCCTGGCTCTCAGCCGACCTTCCAATTCATCCCAAAGGTATTAGATGAGGTTGAGGTCTGGGCTTTGTGCAGGCCAGTCAAGTTCTTCTACAGCGATCTCGACAAACCATTTCTCTGTGTGGACCTCGCTTTGTGCACGGGGACATTGTCATGCTGAAACAGAAAGGGCCTTCCCCAAACTGTTGCCACAAAGTTGGAAGCACAGAATGGTCTAGAATGTCATTGTATGCTGTAGTGTTAAGATTTCCCTTCACTGGAACTAAGGGGCCTAGCCTGAACCATAAAAAACAGCACCAGTGTCACGTTTTACCAAGGTGGGTGGAATCAGGCGCAGAGAGTAGGTTTCAGTGATTTGACAGTTTATTCTCCGGCGCACAAAAACGACGGTCAACCCAACACACAGGGTGAATAATCCAACACAGGAACAAAATAGTCCGGAGAATAAAACACAAGTACTCCACCAAATGACATGAATACAAAAACAATCCCGCACAAAACAAGGGCGGGACAACCTACTACATATAAGGACGCTAATTAAACTAAAATACACACAGGTGAAACTAATAAGACAAAACCAACAGACAAACGAAAAAGGGATTGGTAGTGGCAAGTAGGACGGTGACGACGACCGCCAAGCACCGCCCGAACATGCAGGAGAGCCAACTTCGGCAGAAACCGTGACAACCAGACCATTATTCCTCCTCCACCAAACTTTACAGTTGGCACTATGCATTGGGACAGGTAGCGCTCTCCTGGCATCCGCCAAACTCCGATACATCCGTCGGACTGCCAGATGGTGAATTGTGGTTCATCACTCCAGAGAACGGGTTTCCAATGCTCCAGAGTCCAATGGCGGCAAGCTTTACACCACTCCAGGTGACGCTTGGCATTGTGCATGGTGATCTTAGGCTTGTGTGCGGCCATGGAAACCCATTTCATGAAGCTCTCGACGAACAGTTCTTGCGCTGACGTTGCTTCCAGAGGCAGTTTGAACTCAGTTTGGAATTCAGTAGTGAGTGTTATAACCAAGGACAGACATTTTTTACGTACTATGCACTTCAGTACTCAGCGGTCCCGTTCTGTTTAAAAATGTATATATATTAACACCATAATTTAACCAGGTAGGCCAGATGAGAACAAGTTCTCATTTACAACTGCGACCTGGCCAAGATAAAGCAAAGCAGTGGGATAAACAAACGTACAGTCAATAACACAATAGAAAAATCTGTATACAGTGTGTGCAAATGAAGTAAGGAGGTAAGGCAATAAATAGGCCAATAGTGGTGAAGTAATTACAATTTAGCAATTTACACTGGAGTGATATATGAGCAGATGAGGATGTGCAAGTAGAAATACTGGTGTGCAAAAGAGCAGAAAAACAAAAACAAATATGGGGATGAGGTAGGTAGTTGGTTGGATGTTCTATTTACAGATGGGATGTGTACAGCTGCAGCGATCTGTAAGCTGCTCTGACAGCTGATGCTTAAAGTTACTGAAGTAGATATAAGTCTCCAACTTTGTGATTTTTGCAATTCTTTACAGTCATTGGCAGCAGAGAAATGGAAGGAAAGGCGGCTTTGGGGATGACCAGTGAAATATACCTGCTGGAGCGCGTGCTACGGGTGGGTGTTGCTATGGTGACCAGTGAGCTTAGATAAGGTGTGGCTTTACCTAACAAAGGCTTTACCTAACAAAGACTTATAGATGACCTGGAGCCAGTGGTTTTGGCGACAAACATGTAGCGAGGACCAGCCAACAAGCGCATACAGGTCGCAAAGGTGGGTAGTATATGGGGCTTTGGTGACAAAACGGATAGCACTGTGATAGACCGCATCCAATTTGCTCAGGAATCTCAGACAATATGAAAGAGAGGTTGAACAGACTAGTAATAGGGGTTGAAACAATGGCGGTGGATCATTTTCGAAAGAGCGGGTCCAGATTGTCTAGCCCAGCTGATTTGTAGGGATCCAGATTTTGCAGCTTTTTCAGAACATCAGCTATCTGGATTTGGGTGAAGGAGAAGCAGGGGGGCTGGGTCAGCTATTGCGGGGGGTGCAGAGCTGTTGGCCGGGAAATGCTTCTTGATATTCTCGATTATCGTGGATTTATCAGTGGTGACAGTGTTTCCTAGTCTCAGTGCAGTGGGCATATGGGAGGAGGTGCTCTTATTCTCCATGCTTTACAGTGTCCTAAAACATTTTGGAATTAGTGCTGCAGGATGCAAATTTCCATTTGAACAAGCTAGCCTTTGCTTTCCTTACTGACTGTGTGTATTGGTTCCTGACTTTCCAGAAAAGTTGCATATCACGGGGACTATTCGATGCTAATGCAGTATTCCACAGGGTGTTTTTGTGCTGGTCAAGGGCAGTCAAGTCTAGAGTAAACCAAGGGCTATATCTGTTCTTAGTTCTACATTTTTTGAAAGGTGCATGCTTATTTAAGATGGTGAGGAAAGCACTTTTAAACAAAAAACAGGCATCCTCTACTGACGGGATGAGGTCAACATCCTTCCAGGATACCCGGGCCAGGTTGATTCGAAAGGTCTGCTCGCTGAAGAGATTTAGGGAGCGTTTGACAGTGATGAAGGATGGTCGTTTGACCACGGACCCATAACGGATGCAGGAAATGAGGCAGTGATCGCTGAGATCCTGGTTGAAAACAGCAGAGGTGTATTTAGAGGGCAAGTTGGTCAGGATGATATCTATGAGGGTGCCCATATTTACGGATTTGGGGTTGTACCTGGTAGGGTCCTTGATAATTTGTGTGAGATTGAGGGCATCTAGCTTCGATTGTAGGATGGTCAGGGTGTTAAGAATATCCCAATTTAGGTTACCTAGCAGTACGAACTCTGATGATAGATGGGAGGCAATCAATTCACATATCGTGTCCAGAGCACAGCTGGGAGCTGAGGGGGGGTCTATAACAAGCGACAACAGTGAGGGACTTATTTCTGGAGAGATGGATCTTTAAAATTAGAAGCTTGACCTGTTTGGGCGTAGACCTAGATAGTATGACAGAACTCTGCAGGCTTTCTCTACAGTAGACTGCAATTCCATCCCCTTTAACAGTTCTGTCTTGACGGAAAATGTTGTAATTGGGGATGGAAATTTCAGAATTTTGGGTGGCCTTCCTAAGCCAGGATTCAGACACGGCTAGGACATCGGGGTTGGCGGAGTGTGCTAAAGCAATGAATAAAGCAAACATATGGAGGAGGCTTCTGATAATAACATGCATGAACCCAAGGCTTTTACAGTTGCAGAAGTCAACAAATGAGAGCGCCTAGGGACACACAGGGCCTGGGTTAACCTCTACATCACCAGAGGAATAGAGGAGGAGTAGGATGAGGGTACGGCTCAAGGCTATAAGAACTGGTCGTCTAGTGCTTTGGGAACAGAGAATAAAAGGAGCAGATTTCGGGCGTGGTAGGATAGATTCAGGGCATAGTGTACAGACAAGGCATTGAGTGACGATTAGAGTGGTTGCATCTCTGGAGGCGCCAGTTAAGCTAGGTACAGTCTCCGCATGTGTGGAAAGTGGGACAAGGGGGCTATCTGAGGCATGTTGAGCAGGATGAGGGGCTCTGCAGTCAAATAAAACAATGAGAGCTACCCTAAACAACAGTATTCAAGGCATATTACCTTTAGAGAGAGGCATAAAGCAAGCACAGGTGTAGATTGGGAAAGCTAAGACAACGGGTGAGACAACAGCGGGTAAACAGCTAAGACAACAATAACAGGTTAATGGCGATGAATGGGCAGAGAGGGTCAGTTAGCTACACACAGGGCCTGAGTTCGAGGCTGGGGTCGACAAATAAACAAAATGAAGTACCGTGTTAATGAACAGTCCAGTAGGCATCAGCTGTGTAGCCGAGTGATCATAGGGTCCAATGAGCAGCAATAGATTAAACAGGGAGCAGTTCGGTAGTCGGTTATTGAGTGTGAGACACAACGTTCAGGAAGCTAGTGGGCCCGGGGCTAGCAGATGGATCATGACCAACATCCACGACTCAGAGGCCGGTTGAGAGCACATCGGCCGAATTAAGTCAGCAGACCAGTCGTGTTGGATCGGCGGGGCTCCGTGTTGGCAAAGGGTCCAGGCCAATTGACAAGAGAGGTATTGTAGTTGGTGTACTTCGTTTGCTAGCCGGGAGATGGGCCTAGCTCGAGGCTAACTGGTGCATGCTTCTGGACAAGGGCGTTCGCCACAATAGCCACTCAGTAGCAGCTAGCTAGCTGTGAAGATCCGGTGTAATGGTCCAGAGCTTGCTGCAAGAATCTGGTGATTTAGTGGGGAAAAAAGCAGTCTGATATGCTCAGGGCTGATATCGCGCTGTGCAGACAGGCAAGTATTATCCGGGCTATCCGGGCTAAAGCGGCTGGTGTCCAAACTAAAGTTAAAGACCGCTAACAATGAATAAATAGTTCATAGCTAATTAGCTGGCTAGCTTTTGATGGCTAACTTCTGATGAAGGTTCCAGTTATAAGGTCTAAAAAATAGCAGATTTGTACCACATTGGGTGAGGCGGGTTGCAAGGAAGGTATGTTTAATTCAAAAATGGAAGAAAGAGATTGAAATATAATTAAATGTATACAAAAAAAGGAAAAAACAGAATATTTACATGGGACAAAAACAAACACGTCTTACTGCTGCACCATCTTGGGATATGGGCTGTGAGCTTGTTGTGGCCTACCACTTCGCGTCTGAGCAAAGTTTTCCAACATTGACTGTTTTCCAACATTTAGAAGGATCCCCAGCAGCCAAAGATAGAGCTTAAAAAGTAGCTTGATTTAGCTTTCTTAATCGAGATAGTACATCTGTTTCTCAATTATCTGAAAGTTGCCAGTCCACTACAGAGTCAGTTTTCCTTGCTTTGGTCCAGGCCTGATTTCTTGTCTGAATGAGCTGAGATAGATCTAACCCTTGGTTTTCTTTTCTTTATTCTATCTTTGACTCTGAATTGTTTAAAATGTGCGTGTTTATCTGTCAGAGGAATAAATATGGAGGAGACATTTTCAAGAGCCAACTCAGGATCAGGAATACAGGAGACAGTGGCAGAGTAGAACATGTCAAATCCCATGAGGAGAAAACTTTTAAAATGTCTCTTCTTAATAAATTATACAAGGATTAGTATTTTGCTGTTTCATTTCTCTAATATATACTATGGGAAAATGATCACTGAGATCAAATGCAAATTTTCCACTAGACAATATTAATAGGAATTATTTGTAAGATTTAAATCAATCAATGAGGAGTTAATAGGTTTTTTCAAATTTCGCCGTGTGGGTTTTGAGATCAGTCGAGTCAGATTAAAATCAATGCATATACTCTTATATTGATTTGAGGCCGGGGATAGCCAATTTAGATTCAAATTGTCTAAAATGACAAACTCCAAAGACAGAAAAGGTGGTCAACGCTCAGATATAGTACCCACAGCATCCGCCATGGCAGCAGGGGCGCGGTAAATCCCAGCAACAATTCATGTGTATTCTGGTTTATGGACACATCTTCAACCAAATGTGTGTGTTTGTTCCTTGGGAACAGAAATATTTAAAGATTGGGATGCCATGAAATTATATTTGACATACAGTGCCTTGCGAAAGTATTCGGCCCCCTTGAACTTTGCGACCTTTTGCCACATTTCAGGCTTCAAACATAAAGATATAAAGCTGTATTTTTTGTGAAGAATCAACAACAAGTGGGAGACAATCATGAAGTGGAACGACATTTATTGGATATTTCAAACTTTTTTAACAAATCAAAAACTGAAAAATTGGGCGTGCAAAATTATTCAGCCCCCTTAAGTTAATACTTTGTAGCTGCGATTACAGCTGTAAGTCGCTTGGGGTATGTCTCTATCAGTTTTGCACATCGAGAGACTGACATTTTTTCCCATTCCTCCTTGCAAAACAGCTCGAGCTCAGTGAGGTTGGATGGAGAGCATTTGTGAACAGCAGTTTTCGGTTCTTTCCACAGATTCTCGATTGGATTCAGGTCTGGACTTTGACTTGGCCATTCTAACACCTGGATATGTTTATTTTTGAACCATTCCATTGTAGATTTTGCTTTATGTTTTGGATCATTGACTTGTTGGAAGACAAATCTCCGTCCCAGTCTCAGGTCTTTTGCAGACTCCATCAGGTTTTCTTCCGGAATGGTCCTGTATTTGGTTCCATCCATCTTCCCATCAATTTTAACCATCTTCCCTGTCCCTGCAGAAGAAAAGCAGGCCCAAACCATGATGCTGCCACCACCATGTTTGACAGTGGAGATGGTGTGTTCAGGGTGATGAGCTGTGTTGTTTTTACGCCAAACATAACGTTTTGCATTGTTGCCAAAAAGTTCAATTTTGGTTTCATCTGACCCCAGCAGCTTCTTCCACATGTTTGGTGTGTCTCCCAGGTGGCTTGTGGCAAACTTTAAACAACACTTTTTGTGGATATCTTTAAGAAATTGCTTTCTTCTTGCCACTCTTCCATAAAGGCCAGATTTGTGCAATATACGACTGATTGTTGTCCTATGGACAGAGTCTCCCACCTCAGCTGTAGATCTCTGCAGTTCATCCAGAGTGATCATGGGCCTCTTGGCTGCATCTCTGATCAGTCTTCTCCTTGTATAAGCTGAAAGTTTAGAGGGACGGCCAGGTCTTGGTAGATTTGCAGTGGTCTGATACTCCTTCCATTTCAATATTATCGCTTGCACAGTGCTCCTTGGGATGTTTAAAGCTTGGGAAATCTTTTTGTATCCAAATCCGGCTTTAAACTTCTTCACAACAGTATCTCGGACCTGCCTGGTGTGTTCCTTGTTCTTCATGATGCTCTCTGCGCTTTTAATGGACCTCTGAGACTATCACAGCGCAGGTGCATTTATACGGAGACTTGATTACACACAGGTGGATTGTATTTATCATCATTAGTCATTTAGGTCAACATTGGATCATTCAGAGATCCTCACTGAACTTCTGGAGAGAGTTTGCTGCACTGAAAGTAAAGGGGCCGAATAATTTTGCACGCCCAATTTTTCAGTTTTTCATTTGTTAAAAAAGTTTGAAATTTCCAATAAATGTCTTTCCACTTCATGATTTTGTCCCACTTGTTGTTGATTCTTCACAAAAAAATACAGTTTTATATCTTTATGTTTTAGCCTGAAATGTGGCAAAAGGTCTCAAAGTTCAAGGGGGCCGAATATTTTCGCAAGGCACTGTATATGGCCACTCCTCCCCTTTCTGTAATCTGTCACATCTAAATACATTATAATAACTTACTTCAATGTCTTTATTAGAGACAGAACCATTTAACCATGTTTGAATGTCAGGACATGAGTCCTGTACCCAAATGTCAATTGCATCCATGTTTGAAATCATACTTTGCACATTTAGGTGCATTAGCCCAAGCCCCCTACGAGATGTGCTCTGTGCTCCCCGTCTCTTGCCCCAAAAGAGGCCCCAGCACCACACACACACACACACACACACACACACACACACACACACACACACACACACACACACACACACACACACACACACACACCTCCTAAGGCAGGTGCTGAGAAATGGGCTGGGGAAGGCATCCACTGGCTCTGCATTAAATTATTCAACCTGTGATTAATTATCATTTGGCCCCCCCACAATGGAAGGAGCTGGGGGAATTCCTCTGCTGGACAGCAATTTATAGATGTTTTCTTCCAACTGTATAATATCTGAAATAGTTGCTACACTACACATACCCATTGTGTTTCAATTGACATTGTGTAACAAAGACGTTTGCTACAGAGGATGTTATGTACTTGAGTGAAGACCCAAAAGCGGTTTTAACAGAAAACAGAGTTCTTTAATGAAAAACAGGAATGGCATAAATCCTCTTCCAACGTAGTCAATGGAACAAAAAGAACGTTAGTATAATGCAGGATGCACCTGCCAGGCAGACTCCGACAGGATAGGACAAGGTGGAAGCAAACGGGACGACAGCTTGCTTCTGGCATCAAAAACACAAACAAGAATCAGACACTGAAAGTAGCAGGAACAGAGAGAGAAATAGAGACCTAATCAGAGGGGGAAGAGAGAACAGGTGGGAAAGAGTGCATGAGCTAGTTAGGGGAGATGTAGAACAGCTGAAGAATGAGAGACAGAGAAGGTAACCTAAAAAGACCAGCAGAGAGAGACAGAGTGAAGAGAAAGGACAGGAACAGACATAACAAGACATGACAGTACCCCCCCCACTCACCGAGCGCCTCCTGGCGCACTCGAGGAGGAAACCTGGCAGCAACGGAGGAAATCATCGATCAGCGAACGGTCCAGCACGTCCCGAGAGGGAACCCAACTCCTCTCCTCAGGACCGTACCCCTCCCAATCCACTAGGTACTGATGACCACGGCCCCGAGGGCGCATGTCCAAAATCTTACGAACCCTGTAGATGGGTGCGCCCTCGACAAGGATGGGGGGAGGGACGAGCGGGGGCGCGAAGAACGGGCTTAACACAGGAGACATGGAAGACCGGGTGAACGCGACGAAGATAGCGCGGGAGAAGAAGTCACACTGCGACAGGATTAATGACCTGAGAAATACGGAACGGACCAATGAACCGCGGGGCCAACTTGCGAGAAGCTGTCTTAAGGGGAAGGTTCTGAGTGGAGAGCCATACTCTCTGACCGCAACAATATCTAGGACTCTTGGTCCTACGCTTATTAGCGGCCCTCACAGTCTGCGCCCTATTACGGCAAAGTGCCGACCTGACCCCCTTCCAGGTGCGCTCGCAACGCTGGACAAAAGCCTGAGCGGAGGGGACGCAGGACTCGGTGAGCTGAGATGAGAACAGCGGAGGCTGGTACCCGAGGCTACTCTGAAAAGGGGATAGACCGGTAGCAGACGAGGGAAGCGAGTTGTGGGCGTACTCTGCCCAGGGGAGCTGTTCTGACCAAGACGCAGGGTTACGAAAAGAAAGACTGCGTAAAATGCGACCAACAGTCTGATTGGCCCGTTCGGCTTGACCGTTAGACTGGGGATGAAAGCCGGACGAGAGACTGACGGAAGCCCCAATCAAACGGCAAAACTCCCTCCAAAATTGAGACGTGAACTGCGGGCCTCTGTCGGAAACGACGTCAGACGGAAGGCCATGAATTCGGAAAACATTCTCGATAATGATCTGAGCCGTCTCCTTAGCAGAAGGGAGCTTATCGAGAGGAATGAAATGAGCCGCCTTAGAGAATCTATCGACAACCGTAAGAATAACTGTCTTCCCCGCTGATGAAGGCAGTCCGGTGATAAAATCTAAAGCGATGTGAGACCACGGTCGAGAGGGAATGGGAAGCGGTCTGAGACGGCCGGCAGGAGGAGAGTTCCCAGATTTAGTCTGCGCGCAGACCGAACAAGCGGCGACAAATCGACGCGCGTCACGTTCCCGAGTGGGCCACCAGAAACGCTGGCGAATGGAAGCGAGCGTACCCCGAACGCCGGGGTGGCCGGCTAACTTGGCAGAGTGGGCCCACTGAAGAACGGCCGGACGAGTAGGAACGGGAACGAACAGAAGGTTCCTAGGACAAGCTCGCGGCGACGGAGTGTGAGCGAGTGCTTGCTTTACCTGCCTCTCAATTCCCCAGACAGTCAACCCGACAACACGCCCCTCAGGGAGAATCCCCTCGGGGTCGGTGGAGACCTCAGAAGAACTGAAGAGACGAGATAAAGCATCAGGCTTGGTGTTTTTTGAGCCCGGACGATAAGAAATAACAAACTCGAAACGAGCGAAAAACAGAGCCCAACGAGCCTGACGCGCATTAAGTCGTTTGGCTGAACGGATGTACTCAAGGTTCCTATGGTCAGTCCAAACGACAAAAGGAACGGTCGCCCCCTCCAACCACTGTCGCCATTCGCCTAGGGCTAAGCGGATGGCGAGCAGTTCGCGATTACCAACATCATAGTTACGTTCTGACGGCGATAAGCGATGAGAGAAAAACGCGCAAGGATGGACCTTGCCGTCAGAGAGAGAGCGCTGAGAAAGAATGGCTCCCACGCCCACCTCTGACGCGTCAACCTCAACAACAAACTGACTAGAGATGTCAGGTGTAACAAGAATAGGTGCGGATGTAAAACGATTCTTAAGAAGATCAAAAGCTCCCTGGGCGGAAACGGACCACTTAAAGCACGTCTTAACAGAAGTAAGGGCTGTGACCTGACCGAAATTACGGATGAAACGACGATAGAAATTAGCGAAGCCCAGAAAGCGCTGCAGCTCGACGCGTGACTTAGGAACGGGCCAATCAATGACAGCCTGGACCTTAGCGGGATCCATCTTAATGCCCTCAGCGGAAATAACGGAACCGAGAAAAGGGACAGAGGCGGCATGAAAAGTGCACTTCTCAGCCTTCACATAAAGACAGTTCTCCAAAAGGCGCTGGAGGACGCGTCGCACGTGCTGAACATGAATCGAGAGAGACGGTGAAAAAATCAGGATATCGTCCATGTAAACGAAAACAAAAATGTTCAGCATGTCTCTCAGGACGTCGTTAACTAGTGCCTGAAAGACAGCTGGAGCGTTAACGAGGCCGAAAGGAAGAACCCGGTATTCAAAGTGCCCTAACGGAGTGTTAAACGCCGTCTTCCACTCGTCCCCCTCCCTGATGCGCACGAGATGGTAGGCGTTACAAAGGTCCAGTTTGGTGAAAAACCTGGCTCCCTGCAGGATCTCGAAGGCTGAAGACATAAGAGGAAGCGGATAACGATTCTTAACTGTTATGTCATTCAGCCCTCGATAATCCACGCATGGGCGCAGGGACCCGTCCTTCTTCTGAACAAAAAAAAACCCCGCTCCGGCGGGAGAGGAGGAGGAGACTATGGTACCGGCGTCGAGCGAAACCGACAAATAATCCTCGAGAGCCTTACGTTTGGGAGCCGACAGAGAGTATAATCTACCCCGGGGGGGAGTAGTTCCCGGAAGGAGATCAATACTACAGTCATACGACCGGTGTGGAGGGAGAGAAGTGGCCTTGGAACGACTGAACACCGTGCGCAGATCGTGATACTCCTCCGGCACCCCTGTCAAATCGCCAGGCTCCTCCTGTGAAGAAGAGACAGAGGAAACAGGAGGGATAGCAGACATTAAACAGGTCACATGACAAGAAACATTCCAGGATAGGATAGTATTACTAGACCAATTAATAGAAGGGTTATGGCGCACTAGCCAGGGATGACCCAAAACAACAGGTGTAAAAGGTGAACGAAAAATTAAAAAAGAAATGGTTTCGCTATGATTACCAGAGACAGTGAGGGTTAAAGGCAGCGTCTCACGCTGAATCTTGGGGAGAGAACTACCATCTAAAGCGAACAAGGCCGTGGGCTCCCTAACTGTCTGAGAGGAATGTCATGTTCCCGAGCCCAGGTCTCGTCCATAAAACAGCCCTCCGCCCCAGAGTCTATCAAGGCACTGCAGGAAGCAGATGAACCGGGCCAGCGGAGATGGACCGGAAAGGTAGTGCGTGATCCAGAAGGAGAGGCCTGAGTAGTTGCGCTCACCAGTAGCCCTCCTCTTACTGATGAGCTCTGGCTTTTACTGGACATGAGGTGACAAAATGACCAGCGGAGCCGCAGTAGAGACAGAGGCGATTGGTGATTCTCCGTTCCTTCTCCTTGGCCGAGATGCGGATACCCCCAGCTGCATAGGCTCAGCATCCGAGCCGGCGGAGGAGGGTGGCAGTGATGCGGCAGGTGGCAGTGATGTGGAGAGGGGAGCAACGGAGAACGCGAGCTCCTTTCCACGAGCTCGGCGACGAAGATCAAACCGTCGCTCTATGCGAATAGCGAGAGCTATTAAGGAGTCCAGACTGGAAGGAACCTCCCGGGAGAGGATCTCATCCTTAACCTCGACGAGGAGACCCTCCAGAAAACGAGCGAGCAAAGCCGGCTCGTTCCAGTCACTAGAGGCAGCGAGAGTGCGAAACTCAATAGAATAATCCGTTATGGATCGATTCCCCTGACATAGGGAAGACAGGGCCCTGGAAGCCTCCTCCCCAAAAACAGAACGGTCAAAAACCCGTATCATCTCCTCCTTAAAGTCCTGATACTGGTTAATACACTCAGCCCTCGCCTCCCAGATTGCCGTGCCCCACTCACGCGCCCGTCCGGTAAGGAGAGAAATGACGTAGGCGATGCGGGCTGCGCTCCTGGAGTAAGTGTTGGGCTGGAGAGAGAACACCACATCACACTGAGTGAGGAATGAGCGGCACTCAGTGGGCTCCCCAGAGTAACACGGCGGGTTGTTGATCCTGGGCTCCGGAGACTCGGAAACCCTGGAAGTGGGCGGTGGATCGAGGTGGAGTTGGTGAACCTGTCTTGTGAGGTCGGAGACTTGGACGGCCAGGGTCTCAACGGCATGTCGAGCAGCAGACAATTCCTCCTCGTGTCTGCCTAGCATCGCTCCCTGGATCTCGACGGCGGAGTGAAAAGGGTCCGGAGCCGCTGGGTCCATTCTAGGTCTGATTCTTCTGTTATGTACTTGAGTGAAGACCCAAAAGCGGTTTTAACAGAAAACAGAGTTCTTTAATGAAAAACAGGAATGGCATAAATCCTCTTCCAACGTAGTCAATGGAACAAAAAGAACGTTAGTATAATGCAGGATGCACCTGCCAGGCAGACTCCGACAGGATAGGACAAGGTGGAAGCAAACGGGACGACAGCTTGCTTCTGGCATCAAAAACACAAACAAGAATCAGACACTGAAAGTAGCAGGAACAGAGAGAGAAATAGAGACCTAATCAGAGGGGGAAGAGAGAACAGGTGGGAAAGAGTGCATGAGCTAGTTAGGGGAGATGTAGAACAGCTGAAGAATGAGAGACAGAGAAGGTAACCTAAAAAGACCAGCAGAGAGAGACATAGTGAAGAGAAAGGACAGGAACAGACATAACAAGACATGACAGAGGAAGGTTGCTCTGTGCAGTGTGGTGGTCTATGAGGGTTATTTTTAACCATATCAAAACCATAAATAATTGAACCTGAGTAGCTCCACCCCCAGCCACTTAGGATCTTAACGATAGAGGCAGAACGTAGCTATTCAATTCGATCATTAGGTTGATAATGACAGTAAGTTGAGGCAACAACTGACAATAAGAAGGGGGGAGGGGCAGTTGACTTTTTAGGTCTCTAGGTGGATGTTACTCGACAGGCAAAGGCTACACCTCTCCAGACTAGCTGCCTGCTTTACATTCACTCCCTTTAAACCCCTCTCATCATCAACCTCAGCTCTTTGATACAGGTCATGGCACCAATGTAACCGACTGGTTTACACCCTTGCTGTTGACGCTCACCACTCCAACTAGCTTTTGGTCTGGAGCCTACAATGTTTTTTATATCTCAGACAAGGTTCCTCATCATGTGATTCTATGAATCGATAAAGAATTGCTAAGACACTAAGCAAAAGATGACAACAACTGCTACAACACTATGTGTAACGGATGTGAAACGGCTAGTTTAGTTAGCGGTGATGCGCGCTAAATAGCGTTTCAATCGGTGACGTCACTTGCTCTGAGACCTTGCTCTGCAAGGGCCGTGGCTTTTGTGGAGCGATGGGTAACGATGCTTCGTGGGTGACTGTTGTTGATGTGTGCAGAGGGTCCCTGGTTCGCGCCCGGGTATGGGCGAGGGGACGGTCTAAAGTTATACTATTACATTGGTGCCGTGACTCGTCTTCTTGTCTTCGCCGGACGTCACGTGGAGGGATCGGAGACCCGGCTTGAAGAAGTACTGTGGTTGCTGATGCACGCCAGAGGCCTAGGTTTCGCATTCTGCACAAGTGGAATTATCAGGGTGCTTCTGGTAGCATGAGTGAGTGGGGAATATACAGTGCCTTGCGAAAGTATTCGGCCCCCTTGAACTTTGCGGCCTTTTGCCACATTTCAGGCTTCAAACATAAAGATATAAAACTGTATTTTTTTGCGAAGAATCAACAACAAGTGGGACACAATCATGAAGTGGAACAACATTTATTGGATATTTCAAACTTTTTTAACAAATCAAAAACTGAAAAATTGGGCATGTAAAATTATTCAGCCCCCTTAAGTTAATACTTTGTAGCGCCACCTTTTGCTGCGATTACAGCTGTAAGTCGCTTGGGGTATGTCTCTATCAGTTTTTGTATCCAAATCCGGCTTTAAACTTCTTCACAACAGTATCTCGGACCTGCCTGGTGTGTTCCTTGTTCTTCATGATGCTCTCTGCGCTTTTAACGGACCTCTGAGACTATCACAGTGCAGGTGCATTTATACAGAGACTTGATTACACACAGGTGGATTGTATTTATCATCATTAGTCATTTAGGTCAACATTGGATCATTCAGAGATCCTCACTGAACTTCTGGAGAGAGTTTGCTGAACTGAAAGTAAAGGGGCTGAATAATTTTGCACGCCCAATTTTTCAGTTTTTGATTTGTTAAAAAAGTTTGAAATATCCAATAAATGTCGTTCCACTTCATGATTGTGTCCCACTTGTTGTTGATTCTTCACAAAAAAATACAGTTTTATATCTTTAAGTATGAAGCCTGAAATGTGGCAAAAGGTCGCAAAGTTCAAGGGGGCCGACTACTTTCGCAAGGCACTGTAATATACTGTTTATTAGTTGTCTGTGGTGTTGTGATTATTTAGTGATGTAATTGTGCTGTGAGGCTGGTAACCTTCGGAAGCCAATTAACGTGAGGGTGATGCCATTTTCTACCACACGGTGGCGACAACTATTTATTAAGGCGTTTCTTGTTACTTTTCTGTGTTGATTCTTGGTCTTAGACAACTACTACTTTTATTTTGAGTGCATTATGTTCCAGCTGATTTTATAGAAGTGTTCATATTTATTGTGATAATTTTAATTTATTATTTATTTTTTTGCACTTAATATTTACAACAAAAACATATATATATATATATATATCATTTATTTTTAAAATGGAAAGTTTTGGGAGAGGTAGGGGAGTTTTTATGTTTAACCCTTCACCGCCAGTGGGTAGGGGGGCAGCTATTTCTCCGGTTACTTCCACACCTCTGGCCGGGCCAACTACGCAGGCAAGTGTGTGCTTTCCACATGATTTAGAGCTACCTCAACTCAGTGCATTTGAGCCAGTTTCACCTAATCCTAGGAAGGAGGATGTGTCTATGGATTTCCTGGTGGGCATTGTTAAGCAGATAGGGTACTCCATAGGTGAAAATATTGCCTCTTGTTTGGAATCAAAGGTTATGGGAGATGGGGTGGTGCAGAAGGTTGATAATGTTGGTGGTACCAAGGTTGGGGCCAGCTCTAGTCTAAATGTAGTGGTGACAAATGATGTCAGGGAACCAGTGTGTTTCAGGGGGAATGGTTAAGAGGAATGCACAGTGAATGAGTGGGAGGAGACCATGTTAGTGTACATGCAGAAGAAGGGCTATGGTGGGCAAGAGAGGTCAGATTAAGTTTTGGGTAAGCTGACGGGGAGGGCACGTGATGTGGTAAGAGTAAGCCTACGCAGTAACCCAGTTGACTTAAGCCAGGGCCCAAGACCGGTTTTTGACATACTGAAGCATCACTTTAGCGACACAATCAACTCTGATATGCCCCTAGCTGATGTTTATTCTACGTTGCCAATGGAAGGGGAGACTCCATTTGATTACTGGATCAGACTGAACAGGGCCATAGAGGTGGCAGAGGACTGTTTGAGGAGGCAGAACAAGGAGCTAGACAATCCATCACGTGTTCTCACTGTCATGTTCACCAAGCACTGTCCAAACCCAGAGCTGTCATTGATATTCATGTGTAAACCATTGCATGAGTGGACGGCTGCGGAGGTCCACGGCAGGCTGGGGGAGTACCAGAGGAAGTGTAAGGCTCCACATCCCTTGCGGATGTACCCACTGGTCACCACACTGACGCAGGAAGTAAGTAGGCCAGTGTCGGCTGTTGCAAACTGCCCGGACCCCTTGCAGCAGCCCATAAATGGCTCATTCAAGGCATTGGATCGTGTGATGTGCATGCTTGAACGGCTCTTGGAGCAGAGGCCACAGCAACCTGTAGGTGGCTATGATAACCGTTTCCAGAGGAGGCCCAGGAGAAGGGAGAAACCGTCTTTGCAATGCAAAGTGTGTGTCGATGCGAATCACAGCACAATGGATCATTGTTATTCTAACCACCTATGCTTCCTCTGTTATGCAGCTGGGCACACGCGTCAGGAATGTCCTCGCACATCATCAGTAACTCCCATTGCTCCACAAAAGCCGAGGCCCAGAGCAAGGGGAACTACTACTTCAAGGTCTCAGAGCAAGTGACTTCACCGATTAAAACGCTATTTAGCGCGCACCACCGCTAGCCGTTTCACATCCGTTACACTCACCCCCCTTTTGACCTTCCTCCTTTTCCGCAGCAACCAGTGATCCGGGTCAACAGCATCAATGTAACAGTATAACTTTAGACCGTCCCTGAGTAACGATGGGTAACAATGCTTCGTGGGTGACTGTTGTTGATGTGTGCAGAGGGTCCCTGGTTCGCGCCTGGGTATGGGCGAGGGGAAGGTCTAAAGTTATACTGTTACATAAGCACGCACTTAATATCTACTTTGGCTCACCAACAGGCAAACTTATGTCCTCATTCAAAAATAATAATCCATACTTGACTCAGTTGCGAAGCACAACACTGTAACTGCTACATTTTGGGGAGACTGCGACTCATTATTTTGATATGTTTTCACACAGGCAGTAGCCTTTCACATAATGGTCAGTTTGGCTATTTGTGTAATTCAATTAGCTACCATGAAATGTATTTGTCCAACCCCTCAGCCACCTAGGACTGCTCAGTAAATTAAGTCAATGTTGCTGTGCGGATAAAACGGGCTTGAGCCTTTGGTCAATCCAGTAGTCTTTTTGAATTTATGATTTGAGAAATGTAAACCATCAGTTAGTGATAGGGCAAAAACCAAAACGAGCCCCCCTTGGGATCCCAATGGGCGAGTTTGGGAAATGCTGGCCTAAATGGAAGACTTCAGTTTTTCCTACCTCAATTCTTACATGTTTCTGAGATCAGTAAACAAGAAGCGTGTGCGTTCCCCTTTAAGAAGCCCCCACCATCCTTGAGCGGAGGGAGTGTGAATGCATTCTCGAACAGCGGTTGAGGGGGAAAAAAATCCACCATCGGTCTGTTTCAAGTTCCCCCAATAGAAACTGTGCCTGATTTGTGGCCAATGTTGGAGATGTGAAAAAAAGGAGGAGGAGGGGGAGGAGGAGGAGGATAAGGAAAAACACTAAAGGGGTAGCTATGGAGATAGAACGTTTGGCTGGCTGCTTTCTTTGACAGGTGTTGAGTGGGGTAAAAGTCTTAAAACAGAATCCAGCATGTACGCTAAAGGTAAAGGAGCTGTCGTCCCTTCCGATAGCCAAGCGAGAGAAAAGTAAGTGAATTATGCACTATTTAAGAGTTTTACCTGGTTAAAAGGAAGCTCCAACTTTCTAAACTATAGCTACCATAATGTATAGGTCTGTACATTACTCGCTCGCTCTCCTGAGTGTTCTTTGCTCCCGCGATGGTACGTCTCTAACTTTTTTTTACTTTCTCGTTCTTTTAGAAGATATTTATTAAAACATGATCGCAACATTATCGCAATCAACCGAATAGTTGTTCATTTGGGGTTATAAATGTATCGTTGTCTAGAATTTAAATATCAAATATAGCGCTCATGCAGCGATTGCAAGAAATAACATAATTGCTACTTCGAACAACGATTTTGTGCATGACATTCTATTTCAGAAGATATGGAATCTAAGTATGTTGTTTTTCTGTAAGCAGTTGCATGCAGCATGGACGCTGACTCACATATTGTTTGAATGTGCAAAGTTTTGAGACGCGTTTCTAGTGATTTTTAAAAATGCAATTGACCCACCCATACAGTAGGTTTACTAGATAACTTCTCTAGACGTCTTATTATAGATTTCTTCTTACTCTATTCGTGTTAATGAAGAATTTGTGCTGGACATCCCACCTAAGCAAATGAAGGGAAGTTCCGACTTGTCTGTTAAATAAACTTTAGTTACAGCTACGTAAACTTGTAAGCGTGGTATATGTAAGCAATGCAGCCAAACATCAATGTTAAGAGGAGTGTTGTAAAATGTGTGTAAATATATAACTGATACATGTTTGAAAAGCCTAACACTTACAAACGTAATAACCTCAATCCTTTTGAAATAATTTGTCCAAATATCAAAGTGTCTAATGTATGAGGCTTTGAATATTAATAACGGCTATATCATAGTACAAGCTAAGCCTTTATCCTCTTTGGGGGAAGGCAAAGAAACTGCCATAACTTTTAAAGTGTCAAATTAACGATTTTGATTATAAGTGGAGGCACAGATTTTAACCAGTGCTTTGCATAAAGGCAACATCTCATGTACTTTGTTGCTTTCTTTGCGACACAAGCTATTGTGTTGTGATCCTGATATGATCTTCACTTCGTTACATATTTAGCCTTCACACACGATGTGACGATGACTGTCACAACTATGAACCGAGTTTCTTGTCCCAAGATCACAAAGATAATGTGGAGACTTCATCAAGACACCCGGATAGCAGTGCTGCTTTTTTTTCTCCTGCATGAATAAATACAGTACGTTTATCATGGAGAAACAGTACCTAATTTAAAACTCTCCTATGTAGGTTTTTGATGCTTATCCAGATGTTTGTATTTTGTTTAAAATACAGTACCGGTCAAGTTTGTACACACCTACTCATTCCAGGGGTTTTCTTTATTTGACTATTTTCTACATTGTAGAATAATAGTAAAAGCATCAACACTATGAAATAACACATGTGGAATCATGTAGTAACCAAAAAAGTGTTAAACAAATAAAAAATATATTTTATATTCTTCAAAGCAGCCACCTTGATGACAGCTTTGCATGCTATTGGCATTCTCTCAATCAGCTTAACCTGGAATTTTATTTTACCTTTATTTTACTAGGCAAGTCAGTTAAGAACAAATTCTTATTTTCATTGACGGCCTAGGAACAGTGGGTTAACTGCCTGTTCGGGGGCAGAATGGCAGATTTTGTACCTTTGAACTTGCAGCCTTTTGGTTGCTAGTCCAATGCTCTAACCACTAGGCTACCCTGCCGCCCCAGGGTAGTCTAGCTTTGTCGAAGTTGCCTTCATCCTATGGCTGACTGTGTGGGGATCATGATGATGAGGATTACTTGTAGGCTTTCCTGCGTTAAAATTCACATTAGGAAATCAGTCAATTGAAACCAATTAGAATTAGTTTCCCCCCCACTAAAGGGATTTATTACAGACAGATACTCCTCAGCACCCCCTTTGGGCTGGTGTGGTTACACGTGGTCTGCGGTTTTGAGGCCAGTGGGACATAGTGCAAAATTCTCTAACATGACGTTGGTGGCGGCTTATGGTAGAGAAATTATCATTACATCTCTGGCAACCGCTCTGGTTGACATTCCTGCGGACAGCATGTCAATTGCATGCTCCCTCAACTTGAGACATCTATGGCATTGTGTTGTGACAAAACTGCACATTTTAGATACCTTTTATTGTCCCCAGCACAAGGTGCATCTGTGTAATGATCATGCTTTTTAATTAGTTTCTTGATATGCCACACCTGTTAGGTGGATGGATTATCTTGGCAAAGGAGAAATGCTTACGAACAGGGATGTAAACAAATGTGTGTACAAAGTTTGAGAGATATTAGCTTTTTGTGTGTATGGAACATTTCTGGGATCTTTTATTTCAGCTCATGGGACATTGGACCAACACTTTCATTGTTGAGTTTATTTTTGTTCAGTGCCTTCGGAAAGTATTCAGATCCCTTAACTTTTTCCACATTTTGTTACTTTACAGCCTTATTCTAAAATTGATTAAATAGTTTTTTTCCCTCATCAATCTACACACAATACCTCATAATGATGAAGCAAGAACAGATGTTTAGAATTTTAAATAGGTGGGTCATAAATAAAATGGGTCATAAATAAAAAAAAAAACTGAAATATTACATAATATTCAGTACTTTGTTGAAGCACCTTTGGCAACGATTACAGCATAAAGTCTTCTTGGGTTTGACGCTACAAGCTTGGCACACCTGTATTTGGGGAGTTTCTCCCATTGTTCTCTGCAGATCCTCTCAAGCTCTGTCAGGTTGGATGGGGAGCGTTGCTGCAGAGCTATTTTCAGGTCTCTCCAGAGATGTTTGATTGGGGTGAAGTTCGGGCTCTGGCTGGGCCACTCAAGTACATATCAGAGACTTGTCCAGAAGCCACTCCTGCGTTGTCTTGGTTGTCTGATGTCCTGAGAACTTTAGCAGGTTTTCATCGAGGATCTTCCTCTGTACTTTGCTCCATTCATTGCCTCGAACCTGACTAGTCTCCCAGTCCCTGCCACTGAAAAACATCTGCACAACATGATGCTTTCACCACCATGCTTCATAGTGCCAGGTTTCTTTCAGACTGGCATTCAGGCCAAAGAGTTCAATTTTGGTTCCATCAGACCAGAGAATGTTGTTTCTCATGGTCTGAGAGTCTTTAGGTGCCTTTTGGCAAACTCCAAGCGGTCTGTCATGTGCCTTTTACTGAGGAGTGGCTTCCATCTGGCCACTCTACCATAAAGGCCTGATTGGTGGAGTGCTGCAGAGATGGTTGTCCTTCTGGAAGGTTCTCATCTCCACAGATGAGGAACTCTAGAGCTCTGTCAAAAGTGGCCATCAGGTTCTTGGTCACCTTCCTGACCAAGAATAATGAAGGCCATTGTGTTCTTGGGGACCTTCAATGCTGCTGAAATGTTTTGGTACACTTCCCCAGATCTGTGCCTGGACACATCCTGTCTCGGAGCTCTGCGGACAATTCCTTCGACCTAATGGCTTGGTTTTTGCTCTGACATGCACTGTCAACTGTGGGACCTTATATAGACAGGTGTGTGCCTTTCCGAATCATATTCAATCAATTGAATTTACCACAGGTGGACTCCAATGATGTTGTAGAAACATCTCAAGGATGATTAATGGAAACAGGATGCACCTGAGCTCGATTTAGAGTCTCATAGCAAAGGGTCTGAATAGGGTGTGTTTATTTTTAATACATTTGCAAATGTTTTTAAAAACCTAGGGAGTATAGTGTGTAGATTGATGAGGAACAAAATGTATTTAATACATTTTAGAATAAGACTGTAACGTAACAAAATGTGGGAAAAGGGCAGGGGTCTGAATACTTTCCGAATGCACTGTACATACTATGAGATTGGAATGATACTGTGAAAATTATGATAACGCTCTTTTAGTATAAGAGCTGTTTGAAAAGACTGCCTAAATTGATTTTGCATTGGTATTATGGGGTATTGCATGTAGATTGCAGAGTTTATTTATTATTATTTTTAATCCATTTTATAATAAGGCTGTAACGTAACAAAATGTTGAAAAGTCAAGAAGTCTGAATACTTTCCGAAGGCACTGTAGATCCACTTGTCCCGTATGTCCTTTGTCTTGTTGTATATACCACTCCACACATTTTCCCTTACAAGGAAAATTCACTTATTTGATTGATTGTCATCAGTTTAAGCATTGAACCTTCTGACAGACACTGCTTCATGCTTGTTGGGTGTCTGTGTGTGAGTCAGGTAAGTAGCTGACGGCCAGAGTGAGGATTCAATGCCATTATCACCTAACTAATGACTCTGCCATGCACTGTAAGACAATCACTTGTTTCACTCTCTTTACACTATTGTTAGTCATGATGCTGTCCATGTTGTCTGAAGGCTTGTTAGATTAACTCCTACTTCATTTGGAAATTGAAATGAAAAACCCATATGGTCTCTGTTTGTGCAGGTAGTCCAATTTTTGGCAGAGCGAAGGGGAGACTGGAGAGCCAAGGTGTCTATAGTGTATATAACCAATAGTAGAGAAGATTCAAAATGGTATAATGGCTAATAAAAGCATTGGATGAATCTAGGAGTGTGTTGACAGAATTACTAACATGTTAAAAAATTAGGGTTGTCAAATGATTAAAATAATTAATCAAGGTGGTGGCATTAGTTAGTTACAAATTCAAATTTGGTCCTGAAGAAAGACTTTTCCAGTAAAAAAGTACCTAATTGAGTTACAGGCGTACTGTGCTTTGATTGTAAGGGATGGAAACAATTATATTCATCAGTATGGTTTAATGTCATTTTCACCATAAACAACACAAAAGTCATTGTAACATACAGCTAGCTATATAAGTAGGCCTACTTCCTCTTATCAATGTTCTTGAAGTTTAACACTTGCACACATATTCTCTCTCTCACACACACTCGCTCACACAGGCCTACACACTCTCCCTCCCGAAAAAGACTGTTTCACTTACTGCTGCTTCACACACATCCTCTCACACACATGCACACAATCTTACACACCCCATTCTTGCCAATGCAGCCTACCTTTTGAAGCATCTCTTTGAGTAGCCTATTCCTTTTCAGTTCTTCCTGTGCCATCTAAATTTGTGCATAGCCTAGTCAGTGGTCAAGTTATCAGGTTGCTAGCTAGGTAACATGACTAGCTAGCTAAACAATGTTTGTTATCAAACCAAAAAATATTGTCTTGAGTAGTTTAAAACGTCTGCGACATTAGCATGAATACACGGCAGAAAGAAAAAACATAGTTCTGGTAATATTGGGTGTAACTTTTACATGATTTTGGCTAGAGGCATACCACAGATAAAACAATGAGACTGATATTTCACCACATGTATAAATGTGAATCATCGGCTTTGTGTTTCCACTCACTACCAAATATGATGGTGAGAGGAAGCCCACTGGCCGGCAGTGGGAGAAGATGGAATGAGATTTAATTTTGTCTGACAAATTTTCTCATCGATGAAACATTTGATCTCAATACAGTTTCTATTCCCCAAACTAAAACCTGTTACGAAAAGAGTGGAATAAGTTTTGTAGAATTGACCCTTTGCCCAAGTTTTAAAAAATTGCATTGTTTAGGAGTGCAAAGGCGAATTGAGTTATTGCACACATGCACTTCAGATGTATGCGTTACCTAACAGAAATATGCATTCTAGAACACGCCAGAAGGATTTCACGAGCTTGTGCTTGGCTCTGCCCGCCACCTTGCTTGTTCGGCCCACTATGACACATTTGTTCCCATTGGAAACGACAGACTACAGCCCATCTTGGGTTAGTTCTAAGAATGTTTGGGCACTGTCTTCAGCGATGTAAAGACGCAGCATTGACGATAGCTGTGTTCCGTGTTGTGTTCTGCACTTAAGTGTCTGTGTGGAAATACATGCACTTAAAATGTTCTGTGCAGTGAAGAAATGGAGACGCCGATAAACATGTAACTTTGAAAGACCTAGATTGAGGGACTGTGTCATTCAAGAAAGTGCTTGTGTACGTGAGGAAGCGGCCGATGCCTGCGCAAAAAGGTAGAACAAGAACGCTGTGCCCTTGTGACGAGAGGAATTAATTACACCTCACACTCACTCTTTCTGCATTGATTTAATTTGATTTTAACTGGAGTTGAATTAGAGGCTCCAACATTCATATGACCTGTTTGTTAACTACAACTCTTGAAATGTGCTGAGAAACCGGCCATCACTGTCACAGGGCCCTTCCATTGGATTAATAAAATATATGTTTTTCATCATGAAAGTTGGTAGTGCTTGACCCTGTCACACATGTTGTAGAAGATTAATCCGTTTGATTTGAATTTGTGTCTTTACATCCACACCCTCCCCTCAACGCCCCTATATTTGTATTTAGTTCTTGAGGTCTGAATGCAAGGTTTTTGATTTGACACAGATGGTACTGCCGTCTGCGTTTTGGCCTTTTGAGAGACAAAGAACCACATACTCAGATACGCAAAAACACGGCACTATTTTGTAAAGAACCTCTGATTTCCTCTGCTTTGCTTGGAATAATTATGATCATATTCAGAGGTGTTAGCAGTCAATTAATTTAGCTTTTTGTTGGATGCTATTCATGCATCCGCACATATTTGTTGTCTCACTTGAAATAAGTGAGACAGTATAAATATTGAAGCTACGTGCATTAAGTCAGTAATGGGGTTGGTCACAGCACAGACACACTTATGAAGTGCATGTGTGTATGCTGTTTATTACACTGGCCCCCATATGATAGAAATGTTATAGAGACATGATACACTACGTGACATGGACACCTGCTCGTCGAACATCTCATACCAAAATCATGGGCATTAATATGGAGTTGGTCCCCCCTTTGCTGCTTTAACAGCCTCCACTCTTCTGGGAAAGCTTTCCACTAGATGTTGGAACATCGCTGAAGGGACTTGCTTCCATTCAGCCACAAGAGCATTTATGAGGTCGGCACTGATGTTGGATGATTAGGCCTGGCTCTCAGCCGACCTTCCAATTCATCCCAAAGGTATTAGATGAGGTTGAGGTCAGGGTTCTGTGCAGGCCAGTCAAGTTCTTTCACACTGATCTCAACAAACCAACTCTGTATGGACCTCGCTTTGTGCACGAGGACATTGTCATGCTGAAACAGAAAGGGCCTTCCCCAAACTGTTGCCACAAAGTTGGAAGCACAGAATCGTCTAGGATGTCATTGTATGCTGTAGCGTTAAGATTTCCCTTCACTGGAACTAAGGGGCCTAATCCAAACCATGAAAAACAGCTCCAGACCATTATTCCTTGTCCACCAAACGTTACAGTTGGCACTATACATTGGGGCAGGTAGCGCTCTCCTGGCATCTGCCAAACCCAGATTCGCCCGGTCGGATTGCCAGAGGGGGAAGCGTGATTAATCACTCCAGAGAACGCATTTCCACTGCTCCAGAGTCCAATGGTGGTGAGCTTTACACAACTCCCGCCGACGCTTGGCATTGCGCATGGTGATCTTAGGCTTGTGTACTGCTGCTCGGCCATGGAAACCCATTTCAAGAAGCGCCCGACGAACAGTTCCTTTGATGTTGCTTCCAGAAGCAGTTTGGAACTCTGTAGTGAGTGTTGTCTGTCCTCGGTTACAATCTTTACACGCTACGCTCTTCAGCACTCACGGGTCCGTTCTCTGAGCTTGTGTGGCCTCCCACTTTGCGGCTGAGCCATTGTTGCTCCTAGACGTTTCTACTTCACAATAACAGCACTTATAGTTGACCGGGGCAGCTCTAGCAGGACAGAAATTTGACAAAATGTGGCATCCTATGACGGTGCCACGTTGAGTCACCTGAGCTCCTCAGTATGCCAATGTTTGTCTATGGTGATTGAATGTCTGTGTGCTAATTTTATACACCTGTCAGCAGCTGGTGTGGGTGAAATAGCCAAATCCACATATTTGAAGGGGTGTCCACATACTTTGTGTATATTTAATGTACCTTTTTATTTTTATGTAGCTAATTAATTATTACCTATAGAAAGTGTACTGTAGTAGTAACTGTATTATTAACTTAACAAGACCTATTAACTGCTTATTCCATGTATAAACCCTGTATATTTATATTCTGTTAGTTTTATTCTGTGGGAAAGAATACCATCTTAATGTATCAATTGCCCCAAAATGAAGACTTTCAGGTTAGAATACAATGGCATCCTTTCAAGCAGAGCATGTCCATAGTTGTAGAGTCAATTTAGCTGCAGGCTAGCTCCTCCTGGTAAAGAAACAGATGACTTTGGCAATGGGAATCCAGCTCATTAAGTGTGTGTGTGTGTGTGTGGATTAACCCATGCTGATTTAAGCCATGCAAAAAAATTACCGCCAATGTAGGAAATGTTAGTTCTTAGGCTACCTGTTTATGGGATGGAACTCTTAACATATTGGGAATGATGTGCCTCGTCTACACCTCCTCCTTTGCTTACAAAACTTGTCATTACACATCAAATTGTATTTGTCATATGCGCTGAGTACAACAGTGTATTACTTACAAGCCCTTAATAACCAACAATGCAGTATAAGAAATAGTTAAAATATTTACTGAATACATTTAAGTAAAAAATAAAGTAACACAATAAGATGACATAACAATAATGAGACTATGTACACGGGGTGCCGGTACAGAGTCATTTTGCAGGGGTACAGGTTAGTCAAGGTAGTTTGTACATGTAGGTTGGGGTAAGGTGACTTTGCAGAGATAATAAACAGTGAGTAGCAGCAGTGTAAAAACAAAGGGGGGGTCAATGTAAATAGTCCGGGTGGCCATTTGATTAATTGTTCAGCAGTCTTATAGCTTGGGGGTTTAGCCTTTTGGACTTCCTAGAAAAGTCTATGACTTGGATGACCGGAGTCTTTGACAATTTTGTGGGGCCTTCCTCTGACACCGCCTAGTATATAGGTCCTGGATGGCAGGAAGCTTGGCCCCAGTCATGTATTGGGCCGTACGCACTACCTTCTGTAGCAGCTTACGGTCGGATGCCTAGCAGTTGCCATACCAGGCGGTGATGAAACCGGTCAGGATGCTCTTGATGGTGCAGCTGTAGAACATTTTGAGGATCTGGGTACCCATGCCAAATCTTTTCAGTCTCCTGGGGGGAAAGGTGTTTTTGTGCCTTCTTGACACCTTTTTTGGTGTGTTTGAACCATGATAGTTTGTAGGTGATGTGGACACCAAGGTACTTGAAACTCTCGACCCACTTCACTACAGCCCTGTTGATGTTAATGGGGCCTTCCTTTTCCTGTAGTCCACAATCATTTCCTTTGTCTTGCTCACATTGAGGAAGAGGTTGTTGTCCTGGCCTCTGACCTCCCTATAGGCTGTCTCATCATTGTCGGTGATCAGGCCTACCACTGTTGTGTTGCCAGCAAACTTAATGAACTTAATGGTGTTGGAGTTGTGCTTGGCCACGCAGTTGTGGGTGAACAGGGAGTACAGAAGGGGACAAAGCACGCACCCCTGTGGGGCCTCGGTGTTGAGGATCAGCGTGGCAGATGTGTTGTTGCTTACCACCTGGGGGGCGTCCCGTCAGGAAGTCCAAGATCTTGTTGCAGAGGGAGGTGTTTAGTCCCAGGGCCCTTAGCTTAGTGATGAGCTTTGGTGTTGAACACTATGGTGTTGAACGCTGAGCTGTAGTCAATGAACAGCTTTCTCACATAGGTGTTCCTTTTGTCCAGATGGGAAAGGGCAGTGTGGAGTGCGATTGAGATTGCGTCATCTCTGGATCTGTTGGGGAGGTATGAAAATTGGAGTGGGTTTCGGGTTTTCGGGATGATGGTGTTGTGAGCCATGACCAGCCTTTCAAAGCACGTGATTGCCGACGTGAGTGCTACGGGGCGGTAGTCATTTATATGCAGGTTATCTTCGCTTTGTTGGGCACAGGGACTATGTTGGTCTGCTTGAAATGACTCAGTCAGGGAGAGGTTGAAAATGTCAGTGAAGAAACTTGCCAGTTGATCCACGCATGTGCTGAGTACATGCCCTGGTAATCTGTCTGTCTGGCCCAGCAGCCTTGTGAATGTTGACCTGTTTTTAAGGTCCTGCTATCATCGGCTACGGAGAGTGTGATCACACAGTTGTCCGGAACAGCTGGTGCTGTCATGCATGCTTTAGTGTTGCTTGCCTCGAAGCAAGCATAAAAGGCATTTAGTTCATCTGGTAGGCTTGTGTCAGTGGGCAGCTGGCTGCTGGGTTTCCCTCTGTCCATAATAGTTTGCAAGCCCTGCCACATCCGACGAGCATCCAAGCCGGTGTAGTAGGATTCAATCTTAGTCCTGTATTGACGCTTTGCCTGTTTGATGGTTCGTCTAAAGGGGCATAGCGAGATTTCTTACAAGTGTCTGGATTATTGTCCCGCTCCTTGAAAGCTGCAACACTAGCCTTTAGCTCAACGCAGTTGTTGCCGGTAATACAAGGCTTCTGGTTGGGATGTTTACGTACTGTCACTGTGAGGACGATGTCGCCAATGCACTTATTGATGAAGCCGTTGACTGAGATGGTATACTCCTCAATGCCATTGGATGAATCATTGAACATATTCCAGTCTGTGCTAGCAAAACAGTCCTTTAGCATCCGCGTCTTCTGACCACTTCCGTATTGAGCGAGTCACTGGTACTTCCTGCTTTAGTTTTTGCTTGTAAGCAAGAATCAAGAGGATAGAATTATGGTCAGATTTGCCAAATGGAGGGTGTGGGAGAGCTTTGTATGCGTCTCTGTGTGTGGAGTTGTTTTTATTTTTTTCTTCCTCTGGTTGTACATGTGACATGCTGGTAGAAATGAGGTAAAACGGATTTAAGTTTGCCTGTATTAAAGTCCCTGGCCACTTGGAGCACCGCTTCTGAATTAACATTTTCTTGTTTGCTTATGGCCTTATACAGCTCGTTGAGTTCAGTCTTAGTGCCAGCATCAGTTTGTGGTGGTAAATAGACGACTACGAATAATATAGATGACAACTCTCTTGGTAGATAGTGTGGTCTACAACTTATCATGAGGTACTCTACCTCAAGAGAGCAATTCCTAGAGACTTCTTTAATATTAGACATCGCACACCAGCTGTGATTCAACGTTGATTCAACGTAGAACCGATGGTAATTGTGATTTATTCACTCGCATATGAATCTTAGCAAGGCACCCCGATCTTCTCCCTCTGTATCTCCACCTTTTTGTCATGCAAATTACTTGGATTTGGGCCTGGTCTCCGGACAGCAGTATATACTTTGCGTCGGACTCATTAAAGAAAAAATCTTCAAGTTTTTTATTTGATTTATTTAACCTTTATTTAACCAGGCAAGTTAGTTAATTAAGAACAAGTTCTTACTTACAATTGCGCAAAAGGCATCCTGTGGGGACGTGGGCTGGGATAAAAACATATATAACTATAGGACAAAACACACATCACGACAAGAGAGACAACACTACATAAAGAGAGACCTAAGACAACAACATAGCAAGGCAGCAGCACATGACAACACAGCATGGTAGCAGCACAAAACATGGTACAAACATTATTGGGCACAGACAACAGCACAAAGGGCAAGAAGATATAGACAACAATACATCACACAAAGCAGCCACAGCTGTCAGTGTCCATGATTGAGTCTTTGAATGAAGAGATTTAGATAAAACTGTCCAGTTTGAGTGTTTGTTGCAGCTCGTTCCAGTCGCTGTCTGCAGTGAACTGAAAAGACGAGTGACCCAGGAATGTGTGTGCTTTGGGGACCTTTAACAGAATTTGACTTGTAGAACGGGTGTGGTATGTGGAGGATGAGGGCTGCAGTAGATATCTCAGATAGGGGTTAGTTTTGTTAGGCGAGTAATCGCTTAAGATACGGTAGCGTCAACTTTATGTGCAAAATAAGTTACAAACAATGTGAAAAAACTAACAAAATAGCACAGTTGATTTGGAGCCCGTAAAACGGCAGGCATCCCCACTGGCGCCATCCCTGTCAACTGTGTCCACATTTTCCAATACACTCTTAATTACCGTAGGCTTTTGTGAAATGACTATCTTGCATTTACTTCGACTCCCTTCTCCATCACTTCTCCTGCGTACCTTATCTAATCAAGGCCATGCTTTCACTGCTGAATTATTGAAATCAAGACTGGAAAGTTAATTTGCTAACAGACTGTGCTTTAGCTGGCTAAACTTGGCGGAGGTGCTTTCATGTCTAGTGGGAGCGTAGTCTGGGAGCCTGGGGCGAGATGTCAGGACAGGTGTGTTCCTGGGTTGAGGTGGGAGATCTCCCCTTGAAATGTGGACATAGTGCAAGGCTCCGAGCTTGCTTGAGGCTGCTGTCTACCTCCCTGGCCCTGCCTCTAATGTTAAGGCTAGCACACATCGCACCATATTTGGATCTCTTGTTTGTCTGCCGATCGTTCACCACGCTGTGTTTTTAGGGACCACCCACTTTTGTAAATGTAAAATCGGTTCACATTGCAAATTGCGTTCAGAGGTGCTAAGTACTCTCGTCCAGCGAATGCTATTGGTGTGTCTGAGCCCTTAGTCACTACAGAGGGGACCAAACTCAACCACCTACTCAATAGTCATTCTCTGACTGAGAGAAGTCAGCTGGCCTCTGATTTCCTCATCTTTCCGCAGCATGTCATTTGTATGAACATTATCCATGATGATGGTTTCAGTGGCCTCTGACCTCTTTACCTGGAGTGTCACAGCAGGGCAGAGAGAATTAGGTGAGAGGGGTAGAGGGGTGGATAAGACCAGCTGATCAATCAACTAGGATGTTGAGATTCTTTTCTAGGCACCTGAGTCACCACTATGACAGACAGGAGAAGAATGAGCAACACGCTTGTTACTCAGGGGTTGTAAATATATTATTATGGATATGTTCCCATTGGGAGGTCAGAGGACATAGTGTGTGCACTAGCTGTTTCTAGTTTCAGAGAAGGCTTTTGTATGAACATATGCCTTGTGTTTGGTGTCGTGTCTCTGTCTCCTGTCATGTCTGGCCCTGTGGTTTCCACTACGGTCGTTAGCCCTTTTGTCATCACACAGTAGTCTTAACGCCTAGAGTTTCTCACTCTCTCTTTCCCTCTCCACTGATTCATCTACCTGCACAGGAAGAGTCTCCACAACCCTCCTCCCTTGGCGGAGTTACACTCAGTGCTTCTGACAGTGCAACAAAAGGTGTCCCCCGAAGCCAGGATTGAATGAGTGTTTTTAAATAATGCATTAGGGAAGGGGCAGGTGCCCATCACCAGGGCATAGAACCCCAGATCACACCAGTCTAGCCATGAAAATGTAATCAACTCATAGGAATCTCTGTTCGATCCAGTTCAGCGTGGACCAGCTGATATAAGCCGCTGGGTATACATGCCGCTGGGTATTCCACACAGCCAAGAGGTAGTCTTCTTACATTTTACACCAACTGCCTCCGGTCTTTACCAGAAAACAGAAGAGTTTAAACAGCCGCACTATCACTCGGAGAGGGAGAGCACAGGTGCTTCCTGGTTAACCTCTCCGGGATATGTGGGACGCTAGCGTACCACCTGCCCAAAAGCCAGTGAAAATGCAGAGCGCCAAATTCAAATAAATTACTATAAAAATCAAACTTTCATGTAATCACACATGTAAGATATCAAATTAAAGCTACAATTGTTGTGAATCCAGCCAACATGTCAGATTTCAAAAAGGTTTTTCAGCAAAAGCAAACAATGCTATTATCTGAGGGTAGCACCTCTGTAAACAAAGAGAGAAAACATACTTCAACCCTGCAGGTGCGACACAAAATGCAGAAATAAAAATATAAATCATGCCTTACCTTTGACGAGCTTCTTTTGTTGGCACTCTAATATGTCCAATAAACACCACAAATGTTCGATTAATTCCGTCGATATATATCCATTTATTTGGCGCGTTTGATCCAGAAAAACACCGGTTCCAACTTGGGCAACGTGACCACAAAATATCTCAAAAGTTACCTGTAAACTTTGCCAAAACTATTCAAACTACTTTTGTAATACAACTTTTAGTTATTTTTTTACGTAAATAATCAATAAAATTGAAGACTGGATGATCTGTGTTCAATACAGGAGGAAAACAAACTGTAGCTAGCTTTCTGGTCACGCGCTTCTATCTAACAGTACACTTGAAGTGACCCTCGTTTTGAACAGGGCTACTTCTTCATTACACAAAGGAAAAACCTCAACCAATTTCTAAAGACTGGTGACATCCAGTGGAAGCGGTAGGAACTGCAAGAAGGTCCCTTAGAAATCTGGATTCTCAATGAAGTCCCATTGAAAAAGAGTGACCTCCAAAAACAAATCTGAATGGTTTTTCCTCTGGGTTTTGCCTGCTACATAAGTGCTGTTATACTCACAGACATGATTCAAACAGTAGAAACTTCAGAGTGTTTTCTATCCAAATCTATGACTAATATGCATATCTTATCTTCTGGGGATGAGTAGCAGGCAGTTGAATTTGGGAATGCATTTGATCCGGACATGAAAATACTGCCCCCTGTCACCAAGAAGTTAAAGGAGTGCCTAATTTTTGACTGGTTGCATTAAGCTATTTCAGAGCACACTCCCGGCGCTCAGTTCTCGCTGGCTGGTTTGAATTGAAGGTGAGACCTGATTACTAAACAGCACCAAACATTTTGTTTTACCAGGAACAGTAGTGTCATGAGACAGTCGTCTCTAAGATCAGATAAGTATGAAAATATTCCAGCCAGCAATTTGCTCCATCGCGTCATTCATTTGTATATCATGCCATTACCTATAATCCATTGTTCGGCGACCATCACCTTTGACCTACCCTCTAAGAAGTCGCTCCTCTAAGCAGTCACTCCACCATAAAGAATACACAACCATAAAACAGAGACCGAGCAGATAAAACACTCAAGACATAATTGTGTTCATTGCTTCCAGAACCTTTTGTTTCAAATTGATTACTGAATTTAAAGGTGTAATTAATGTCTGATGTAACAATGAGAAATTAAGGTGCAGTATGCAGAAATTGCCCCGCCATTTCCTTTAGTTCACCTAATTTCAGTTTGTGACAAAACAAGCAATGAAGAGAATCATTGTACCATCTAAACCACTGTGAAATATCTTTTCAATAACAACAAATATTGTATTTTCAGCTGTTTGACACAAAAACAAAACTGACACAAAAACAAAACTTAACAATGGGAAGCATAGAAATAGCGCACATAGAATATATCTACCACTTCTTACACTTGCTTTCAATGAGAATGACAGATGAATTTGATCAGGTACCCCAAAAGGTGACATTTTGCAGCTTTAAGAAGATAGGTCCCCCTTTAACTAATGTCTAACGTTAGTCAGAACTGGTTTTTGGCAGACTGTGGAAGAGAAGTCTCACACATGAAAAGCAGGCATATCGAAGGAATGATTACTCCGAGACAATTATGTCCCTGGTGCTTGGTTCAACACAATTCATTATCATAGGCCCAAGTGTTTCTCAGCCTCTGCTGCTACAGTGGATGTAATCTGATGTGACCAGACTGACAGGGGTCTCTGTCCTCTCTAAAACCACACTGTTACCGAGCTGCCTTGTTGTCCACTCTGTTCAGTCTAGCTGGGGAGAACACGGGATGTTTCCCCCCCTAGCAGTGTGGTTTCAGCATTAGTCCAGGAGCATTGGGAGCACAGTAATTGCCAGCACAGGCGGCAAAATGACAGTCGTAATGGATACCAAAAATGCGTCAGTGTGGCTTGTCAGATAGCGTGGCTCCGAGCCTTACATGGCTGTCTCTACTCGCCTCTTGTTTTCATCAGCCTTCATGTTAAAGAAGGAGCTCCTTAAACCACAGAGTTGTGGCATCATGCCACAAAGTTTAAAACATGTTTTTTTCTAGAGCGTCCCAATAGCTGTTCCTTAGAGTCAGCAATGTTTTTCTGCCTATCCTCATAGTGAAACAGTCTCTGGTTCTTACTGTACATGTCAATACTGTGTGCATCAGGGTTCCCTAACTGGCGGCATGCAGGTTTTCTGAGCAAAATGTTTTTATTTTTTGTTGAATTTTCATTTTTGGACATAAACTGTAAAAACACCAAGAAATCTGCTCCAATGGATTTTAATTTGGGAAATTTGTTCCCCAAGTATTTCCACACATAATAGAGAGACACGTGAGAGACACGTGACACGAGACACGTCATATACAAATGTAAGCAAGGTTTGAAATGTTTCAGTCAAATATTATACAGTATCATGGCCTCCCGAGTGGCACAGCGGTCTAAGGCATTGCATTGCAGTGCTTAAGGCATCATTACAGACCCGGGTTTGATCATACGCTTTCACAGCCGGCCCTGACCGGGAGACCCATGAGGTGGTGCACAGTTGGCCCAGCATCGTCCAGTTTAGGGGAGGGTTTGGACCGACCAGGATTTCTTTCTTCCATCATGCTCTAGCGGCTCCTTGTGGTGGGCCCGGGGCGCCTGCAAGCTGACTTTGGGCGCCAGCTGGATGGTGTTCCCTCCAACACATTGGTGCGGCTGGCTTCCAGGTTAAGCGAACAGTGTGTCAAGAAGCAGTGCGGCTTGGCAGGGTTGTGTTTCGGAGGACGCATGGTTCTTGACCTTCGCCTCTCCCTTGTCCTTCCGGGAGTTGCAGATGGGACAAAACTGTAACTACCAATTGGATATCATGAAAAAGGGGTAAAAGTACAAGAAAAAGAAACGTATACAGTATCTGTTTGGGCTTCTTGTGGTCAATTTGCAGTCTAAATGATTTGTAATTATGTTCCGGCCCCCGACCATCCGCTCAAGAAAGAAATAGGCTGTGACTGAATCTAGTTGATGATCCCTGGTGTACATACTACAGGTCTGAACTCAAATACGATTGTGTTTGTGATTGTGACAAAGCCTTCCTTCTCCTGCTTAATTCCACTGGCCTGTAAGGAGAGATCCAGTAAAGCCACATTTTTCACCTGAGTACCAGTGGGTTAGGCTGCCTGCTACCCCAGGAGGGAGGGTGAGAGATTCTCCAGCATGAGGAGGAGGGGAAGGAGGAATGGAGGAGGTGTGAGATGGAGCCTCAATGCTGACCCTTTTCTCTTTGTTTTACAGGTTAGCTTTATATGTGTATGAGTATTTGCTGCACGTCGGTGCACAGAAATCAGCACAGACCTTCCTGTCAGAGGTAAGAAACAGCTTTAGAATAACTTTGAGGTGAATGGATGAATGGGATTTTTCTTCGTTGTATAGCGAGGGATGGAATTTACATTTAGCGGTAGCCCTGGGGTCAAGGAACAGTTTGGTAATCTCTGCTTTGTAACACCAAGTAATCGGATCCCAAAATGTTGTATACAATGATTTAAATGTAATGGGCCAAGACTAAGCTGATGAATAACAGCAGTATTAGTCTTAAGATTTCTATAAGGACAATACAAAATGACAGCTATTCTATTTGCTTTCCATAACAACACCTTGGCCACACACTTCCCCTATTAGTCTGATAGCCCCTGAACTGTCAGTGAGGTAAAGCCCTTCTAATGTGTTGCATCATCTTCCTTAATGGACATCCTTCCTCATAATGACCTAGTATTCAGGCCTTCCCCTCTATAACACCTCCATGTCTTAAGCAGCTTACTTAATATTGTACCGTTATAGCTGGGGATACACAAATCACTGTGGACTATATTATTCATGTTAAAGACAAACGTTATATTTCTATTATGTGGCCGCTGTTCCCTTTCCCTAGGGCCAGGAGAATTCCTGACCACTTATCTTGTGCAGGAAGCCATAAGTAGGGCCAAGAGTTTTTCCTTCCCAGGTTACTTGGTCAGGACAAATTCATGTCCCTGCTTATACCTCTCTATGTGCCTCTGAAACTTTTAGCAGTTAGGTTAAAACCTCTTAAGGATCCACCCCTTTTTACATTTTCACCTAAAATGACATACCCAAATCTAACTGCCTGTAGCTCAGGACCGGAAGCACGGATATGCATATTCTTCATACCATTTGAAAGGAAACACTTTGGAGTTTGTGGAAATGTGAAATTAATGTAGGAAAATATAACACATTAGATCTGGTAAAAGATAATACAAAGAAAAAAACTAAAAAAAATTAGACTGATCCCATGAACCATTGCTTTTCTGTTGAAATGTTTGTATCAAGATTGCCCAAATGTGCCTGTGGGAAATGTTCTTGTTACTTACAACCTCATGCTAATCACATTTGCCTACGTTAGCTCAACTGTCCCGTGGTCGGGACACCGATCTGTTGAGATCCTTAAGAGGTTTAATTAAACTCCAGTAGTCTATTTAGCTCCTATATTCTTTACCATTCATTTAGCCAGCAGTGAGAGCTTGACACCTCTAGAGTGGTGTTGATGCCTCTGCTCATTTGTTTCATAACTGTTCTTAAACACTTGCCTGGCTACCCAAACTACTTGTTCCTGCGAAATGCCAAGACCACAGACATTAGTTTTACTCCGCAACGAGTCTGGATCGGAGTACCTCTTGACGATTTCTAGAATGCAAACATGTTCTAACTGTTCTGATTGGTCCCAGAAACCGATGGTTTGAGCCAGAAGACACGTAGGTAAAGCAGCCTTTTAGAAAATGTGTCATTGGCTTTGATACTCTGATTGGTTAGAAATTATCCAATTGCTGATGACTTTGTTTTGTACAACACCCCTAATTTTGTGATCACCACAAACAACTTCAATGATGGCAGTCTTCGCCAGAAGTATGTCGCGATCATAGAGCAGCTGAATAATTAAGTTTGAGTCGTCAGGCAATTTAAACACTCCCATGTGTTAGTCAGATTAAATAAGTGTAGTTTGATGGGTGAATGGGTACACTTAATAATAGTTAATAATAGTGTTCTTCACCCCCGAACCTGCTAAGGTGATCCCTTTCATGTGCAATGAAAGGTTGTGAGGTTTCTAATTTATTTAATATAAAACACTCTCTGGCCTGTGTTCAAGCACAGAACTATGCCAGTGGTGTGATTCACCCAGCTCACATTTCCACATTTCTCCTCGCTGTATTATAATCTGTTCAGCTGTTATCATGTATTACAGCATTGATGTTCCACTACTGTTCATGACTGTACCTGTGTCATTGTGTTCAAACATGCTTTGAGGTCCATGTATGGAGCATGGCCCAGGCCTACATGAAATATTTGGAAGATACAGACACAACATTGTTTGCCTCAGTTGGGTTTCCCTTTGTCAACCACACAGGAGGAGGAACATTAGATGACGTTTTTCTAAAATGGCCTCATTTTCTTTGAGATACTCTCAAGACGCACAACGTTATACACAGTATACTATATTTATTTATTTCCCCTCAGGCCTTACAGTGTAGGTAGCATAAACGTCACAACATGTAACATATGGATTTACATTAGTATACACGTCAAAAGTCCCAATGCAAAGTTACACCCCAATTTTTCTATTTTTCGAGTTATAACATAAAACCAATCTAAAAGTCTTGTTGGAAAGGGGGTTTTCTGGGGTGTGGTGTAATATGTAGGACCCAGCAAGCCAGCCTATACCCTATAATGTAAACTCCAACAGAAATAACTTTTCAATGTATAACTTCAAATTGTTTGCGCTGATGACAACTAGTTTCAATTACATTTTCAACCAACTTACAAGCAAATACGTAATAAATGTATTTTTACAAATCAACCTGCAAGGTTGCTAGCCAACTAGCCTGCTAACATTAGGCTTACCAGCCTGCCAACCTTACATTAGCAGTGCATGAGGTAGCCAGTTGCTATCAACCCCTAGCTTACAGCTACATTAAAGTAAACCAAAGTTTTGGAACTACATAATGCCATCTAACCAGTTATGAAAGAATATTAACTCCATATAGCCATCTTAGCCAGCAGCCAGCCAACATGAACTATTTAGTCAACTAGCTAGTAGCCTAGCCAACTACCACAGTCATGGTCGGCAAGCTAGAGCCCAACTACTGGAGATGAGCTAGAACACAACTAACACAACACAACCAAAACATAACCTCAGATTGAAAGAGCTAGAGATATTGATCGCTGTGGCCCATCCGATTGTAAAACTTTTAAAAGCGTGCATGCTGAGTTGGCTACCAAAGCAAGGGTGAGGCGGGCGCTTCGCCGGGCAGAGGGAGAGTCAGGGAAATATTAAATGGATAGATTCCAGATGTCCGTCAGGTAGTGCGCTAGAACTAAGCCAAGGTGGAAAATCCTCCATTGATCCTCCATATGACATTGACAAATAGTGCATTGTGGGTAGCTTAGAAGATATCGTGAAATAAGTACATAAATATGTAATATTCCAAAAACATAACATAACTGTTTATACTTATAGGTAACCCGATCGTGACTACAACTAAGTTACTTACTAAGTCTTTGACCACACTGTTTTATTACATTGGTGAGTAAAACTCAAGGTTCCTACTCTTTAAGCTTAATTGTTGCTTGTTATCTTTCACAATTAATCATAAATTCCATATGTGGAAGTATTATAAAAACATAACTGACCTGTTATAAGAGAGCAGCCTTCAATGGAACTGAAATCTGTCACTCTCAGGTTAATGGTCATATTATAAAAGGGCGGATATCAAGGTAGCTGTTCAGGTGTTATATGTGTTTGCAAGGCTAAATCAAGCCACAACCTGGCCAGGTTAGCACAACAGAACGTCATACAGTAGTCTAGTCAATCACAATGCTGAGAAATCAATCCGTCAAACACCTAACTTGCCCAAATGCTTTTGCCTCCCTCTGCCTTAAACCTTTCAGTACAGCAGCAGGGTTTGACTAAGTGCCAACAAGGCACAGAAGTGGACTAAAATATTAATTACAGATCTGGGACAAGCTCAGAGAGATTAAAGGTCCAATGCAGCCCTTTTTTAAATCTCAATATCAAATACAAGAAATTCTTATTTACAATGACATGAGGTGATGGCGGCAGATGATTGGCATGACAATGGGCCTCAGGATCTCACCACGGTATCTCTGTGCATTCAAATTGCCATCGATAAAATTGTGTTTATTGTCTGTAGCTAATGCCGGTCCATAGTATAACCCCACCACCACCATGGGGCACTCTGTTCACAATGTTGACATCTGCAAACCACTCGCCCACACGACACCATACACGCTGTCTGACATCTGCCATCTACAGTCGAAACTGGGATTCATCCATGAAGAGCACACTTCTTCAGTGTGCCAGAGGCCATCGAAGGTGAGCATTTGCCCACTGAAGTCAGTTACAATGCTGAACTGCAGTCAGGTCAAGATCCTGGTGAGGATGACGAGCACGCAGATGAGCATCCTGAGATGGTTTCTGACGGTTTGTGCAGAAATTCTTTGGTTGCACAAACCCATCAGCTGGGTGGGTGGCTGGTCTCGGAAGATCCCACAGGTGAAGAAGCCGGATGTGGAGGTCCTGGGCTGGTGTGATTACATGTGGTCTGCGGTTTGTAGGCCGTTTGGACGTTCTGCTAAATTCTCGAAAACGACGTTGGAGGCGGGTTATGGTAGAAAAATTAACATTTAATTATCTGGCAACAGCTCTGGTGGACGTTCCTGCAGTCAGCATGCCAATTCCACGCTCCCTCAAAACTTGAGTCATTTGTGGCATTGTGTTGTAACACAACTGCACATTTCAGTGGTCTTTTATTGTCACCAGCACAAGGTGCTTCTGTGTAATGATCATGCTGTTTCGTCAGCTTCTTGATATGCCACACCTGTCAGGTAGCTGGATTATCTTGGCAAAGGAGAAACACTTACTAACAGGGATGTAAACAAATGTGCTTATGGAACATTTCTGGGATATTTTATTTAATCTCATAAAACATGGGACCAACACTTTACATGTTGCATTTCATATTTTTCTTTGGTGTAATTTATGGCCTGGTGATGTCATCAGGCAGGTGTGATGACTCTCCTGTGAGGATCCAAGAGATCAGGTTACAGTGGATCAGCTCTACAGAGCTCTCCCTCTCCCGTAGAGGGGGAGAGGGATGGATGTGGGGGATTTATGACACCTCCCGTGGATCGTAAACCATTAGGCAGCAGACGAGTCCTTTGGGGCCTAGTTTTGGTGATTGGAATGTCTGCTTGCCTCATGAAGTGTTAACCAACCCAAAACTACAACATCAAACAATGGACAAAGGGACAATATTTCATCCTCAGAAATTTTGGAAATGAGGGATCTCAGTGCAAGAAGCATCACTACAGTCCCTGGTTCAAATCCAGGCTGTATCACATCCGGCCATGATTGGGAGTCCCATAGGGCGATGCACAATTGGCCCGGCGTCATCCAGGTTTGACTAGGGTAGGCTGTCATTATAAATATGAATTAGTTCTCAACTTGCCTCGTTATATATAATATATATATATATATATATATACACAGTGCCTTGCGAAAGTATTCGGCCCCCTTGAACTTTGCGACCTTTTGCCACATTTCAGGCTTCAAACTTAAAGATATAAAACTGTATTTTTTGTGATGAATCAACAACAAGTAGGACACAATCATGAAGTGGAACGACATTTATTGGATATTTCAAACTTTTTTAACAAATCAAAAACTGAAAAATTGGGCGTGCAAAATTATTCAGCCCCTTGACTTTCAGTGCAGCAAACTCTCTCCAGAAGTTCAGTGAGGATCTCTGAATGATCCAATGTTGACCTAAATGACTAATGATGATAAATACAATCCACCTGTGTGTAATCAAGTCTCCGTATAAATGCACCTGCACTGTGATAGTCTCAGAGGTCCGTTAAAAGCGCAGAGAGCATCATGAAGAACAAGGAACACACCAGGCAGGTCCGAGATACTGTTGTGAAGAAGTTTAAAGCCGGATTTGGATACAAAAAGATTTCCCAAGCTTTAAACATCCCAAGGAGCACTGTGCAAGCGATAATATTGAAATGGAAGGAGTATCAGACCACTGCAAATCTACCAAGACCTGGCCGTCCCTCTAAACTTTCAGCTCATACAAGGAGAAGACTGATCAGAGATGCAGCCAAGAGGCCCATGATCACTCTGGATGAACTGCAGAGATCTACAGCTGAGGTGGGAGACTCTGTCCATAGGACAACAATCAGTCGTATATTGCACAAATCTGGCCTTTATGGAAGAGTGGCAAGAAGAAAGCCACTTCTTAAAGATATCCATAAAAAGTGTAGTTTAAAGTTTGCCACAAGCCACCTGGGAGACACACCAAACATGTGGAAGAAGGTGCAGATGAAACCAAAATTTAACTTTTTGGCAACAATGCAAAACGTTATGTTTGGCGTAAAAGCAACACAGCTCATCACCCTGAACACCATACCCACTGTCAAACATGGTGGTGGCAGCATCATGGTTTGGGCCTGCTTTTCTTCAGCAAGGACAGGGAAGATGGTTAAAATTGATGGGAAGATGGATGGAGCCAAATACAGGACCATTCTGGAAGAAAACCTGATGGAGTCTGCAAAAGACCTGAGACTGGGACGGAGATTTGTCTTCCAACAAAACAATGATCCAATACATAAAGCAAAATCTACAATGGAATGGTTCAAAAATAAACATATCCAGGTGTTAGAATGGCCAAGTCAAAGTCCAGACCTGAATCCAATCGAGAATCTGTGGAAAGAACTGAAAACTGCTGTTCACAAATGCTTTCCATCCAACCTCACTGAGCTCGAGCTGTTTTGCAAGGAGGAATGGGAAAACATTTCAGTCTCTCGATGTGCAAAACTGATAGAGACATACCCCAAGTGCCTTACAGCTGTAATCGCAGCAAAAGGTGGCGCTACAAAGTATTAACTTAAGGGGGCTGAATAATTTTGCATGCCCAATTTCTCAGTTTTTGATTTGTTAAAAAAGTTTGTTGTTGTTCCACTTCATGATTGTGTCCCACTTGTTGTTGATTCTTCACAAAAAAATACAGTTTTATATCTTTATGTTTGAAGTCTGAAATGTGGCAAAAGGTCGCAAAGTTCAAGGGGGCCGAATACTTTCGCAAGGCACTATATATATATATATATATATATATATATATATATATATATATATATATATATATATATATATATATATATATATATATATATATATGAGGTTTTCACTCAAAATCTCACAAAACATGGCCCCAAAAAAAGAACTGTTTGGCCATAATGACCATCATTATGTTTGGAAGAAAAAGGGGGTGGCTTGCAAGCCGAAGAACACCATCCCAACCGTGAAGCACGGGGGTTGCAGCATCATTTTGTGGGGGTGCTTTGCTGCAGGAGGGACGGGTGCACTTCACAAAATAGATGGCATCACGAGGCAGGGAAATTATGTGGATATATTGAAGCAACATCTCAAGACATCAATCTGTCGGGGAGTTAAAGCTTGGTCGTAGATTGGTCTTCCAAATGGACAATGACCCCAAGCATACTTCCAAAGTTGTGGAAAAATGGCTTAAGGACAACAAAGTCAAGGTATTGGAGAGGTCATCACAAAGCCCTGACCTCAGTCCTATAGAAAATTTGAGCAGAACTGAAAAAGTGTGTGCGAGCAAGGAGGCAAAGAGGAATGGCCAAAATTCACCCAACTTATTGTGGGAAGCTTGTGGAAGGTTTCCTGAAACATTTGACCCAAGTTAAACAATTTTAAAGGCAATGATACCAAATGCTAATTGAGTGTATGTAAACTTCTGACCCACTAGGAATGTGATGAAAGATATAAAAGCTGAAAAAAAGCATTCTCTACTATCATTCTGACATTTCACATTCTTAAAATAAAGTGGTGTTCCTAACTGACAGGGCATTTTTACTAGGATTAAATGTCAGGAATTGTGAAAAACTGAGTTTAAATGTAGTTGTCTAAGGTGTATGTAAACTTCCAACTTTAATTGTATGCCTGCCTGCCTGCCTGCCTACATGTTTTTCTTTTATCATTATGGGATATTTTGTGTAGATTGATGAGGGGGAAGAAACATTTTTTTAATATATATAAAGTCTGTAATGTAACTGAAGATGAATTCAGAAAGTGTTCAGTCCCCTTGACTTTTTCCACATTGGTAAAATTATTATAATTTTTTACTTTTACCCCTTTTTCTCCACGATTTTGTGATATCCAATTGGTCGTTACAGTCTTGTCCCATCACTTCAACTCCCCTACGGACTCGGGAGAGGCAAAGGTCGAGAGCCATGCGTTCTCCGAAACTCGACCCTGCCAAGCCGCACTGACACACGGATGCCAGCCGCACCAGTGTGTCGTAGGAAACATTGAGCTGGCAACCGAGGTCAGCTTGCTGTCGCCTGGCCCGCCACAAGGAGTCGATAGAGCACGATGGGACAAGGAAATCCCGGCCGGCCATGCACTTCCCAACCCGGATGATGCTGGGCCAATTGTGCGCTGCCTCATGGGTCTCCTGGTCACGGCCGGCTGTGACACAGCCTGGGATCAAACCCGGGGCTGTAGTGATGCCGCAGACACTGCGATGGAGTGCATTAGACCGCTGCGCCACCCGGGAGGCCCTTCATTACAGCCTTATTCTAAAATGGATAATATGACCGACCGGTGTCAGTAAAACTTAGGCAAAAAAAGTAATAGTTAATAGTCACTATAGAACATGTAAACAGCCTAACCAGCTCTGCTAGCGCGAGTAACATGGTCAGTGAAGTATTCTCAGTTGTATCTGGAAGTAGCTAGCTAGCAAGCTAGCCAAATTTAGCCAATTAGTTTTGGTGCTTGGTTGGGACAACGCATGCATTGGCAGGCAAGCTACAGAAGGACGTGCAGGCTATTCCCCATTGTTTATCGGTGCAATTTCGATGGTTAACTATACTGAAAAAAATATAAGGGCAAACATTCTTGTTCCCATGTTTCATGAGCTGAAAAACAAATCCCAGTGAATTTTCCGTACTCACATTTTCCATATTCTTCTCTTATTTTGTTTACATGTTTGTGACTCACAACCTTGTTTTGGTCTTGTGTAGGAAAATTTGAAATTGTTTTTTTACTTTGGATAAAAGTTTAGACTTTTTGAAAGTTGATAAACTTATAAACTTACTTTTGAGAAAATGGCCTTTGAATATTTTAGTATCTAGTGAAGAGCTCCTCTTTGTTGTCTACACCCATTCAGCATAGTTTACACCCACTTAAGCTTTAGCCTCACACATCTCGTTTGGCTCTTGGAGTGTTCCGAGCACACACTTGGCGTTCTGGCCGATGGTTTGTTTACCTCTGGATAACATGAACAGCCTAACCAGCTCTGCTGGCAACAATTTCATTACTCTTTTTTGCCGACGTTTACTGACACTGGCCATATTCAATTGGCGTTGTACCCTTTAGCTTAAGACACGTAGCTAGGTAAACAACATGTAAGATCACACACGTAAAGTTAGCTAGTTAAACAACAATGAACATAGTGCCAAATCATGTCGTTACTACCCTGCATAAATCTGCTGGGATCTAACCAACCAGGTTCAATGTCAGCTAGCTAACATTAGGCTCTAGCAAATCAAACGGTTCTGGGATACGAATAATGTCATACACTTAACGTTAGCTAGGGAGCCAGCCAGCTAACGTTAGCTAGCTAACAGTACACTTTAGCTTGAAATGAAACTACTTTCTGTCTCTAAGGTCCTTTTGTGAGGAAAAACTCATTTTGATTGGCTGGGCCTGACTCCCCAGTGCGCCCCTGCCCAGTCATGTGAAATCCATAAATTAGGGCCAAATGAATGTATTTCAATTGACTGATTTCCTTAACTGTAGCTTAGTAAAATCTTTGAAATTGTTGCATGTTGCGTTTTATATTTTTGTTCAGTATAGCTGAAAAAGTTTGAGAGGGTTTATCTAATGTTCCTTTGTTAGATTTGAGCTCCTCTTGCTCTGGCAAGCATTAGATGTTGATCTTGTTGATGTGCATATAGGGAAATATAGCCAACCTTTTTCATTGTTGTTTGATCAATAGGACTGTAAAGTTCCCAAATGTAGGAGGACTCAAATCAAATGTTATTGGTCACATACACATGTTTAGCAGATGTCATTGCAGGCGTAGCAAAATGCTTGTGTTTCTAGCTCCAACAGTGCAGTATTACATTACATTTAAGTCATTTAGCAGACGCTCTTATCCAGAGCGACTTGTAATATCTAACATGTAATATCTAACAATTTCCCAACATATACACACAAGTCTAAGTAAAGGAATGGATTTAAGAATATATAAATATATGGATGAGCAATGTCAGAATGGCATAGACTAAGATACAGTATGTACATATGAATTGAGTAATACAAAATATGTAAACATTATTGAAGTGACTAGTATTCATTTATTCAAGTGGCCAGTGATTTAAAGTATATGTATATAGGCAGCAGCCTCTAATGTGCTTAGTGACGTCTATTTAACAGTCTGTTGGCCTTGAGATAGAAGCTGTTTTTCAGTCTCTTGATCCTAGCTTTGATGCACCTGTACTGACCTCGCCTTCTTGATGATAGCGGGGTGAACAGACAGTGGCTCGGTTGGTTGTCGTCCTTGGTGATCTTTTTGGCCTTCCTGTGACATCGGGTGCTGTAGGTGTCCTGGAGGGCAGCAAGTTTGCCCCTGGTGATGCGTTGGGCAGACCGCACCACCCTCTGGAGAGCCCTGCGGTTGCAGGCGGTGCAGATGCCTTACCAGGTGGTGATACAGCCTAACAGGATGCTCTCCATTGTGCATCTGTAAAAGTTTGAGGGTTTTAGGTGACTCCTGTGGTATTTAGCTAAATATTTGCAGAAATCCATTCAAGTGTATTTTATGGCTTTCGATGAATGCGTTCTAATGATCTAAAGTCACGCTGTTGCAACTGCTTGAAAACACGCAGTCCAGTTCAAAGTAAATGATGGCAGGCCCTTGTGGCAAATGGCTTGTTTGCATGTAGGCCTACTGTACCTCTGTGCAGATTGTGGTCCTGGACAAGACAATGTTTTTATTAGGTTTTGTTTACTGCCATGTCTATTAATTGTCCAAGCGCACAGCCACTTTCCCACACTATATTGCTATAGAATTTTCACAAATGCATTAGTATATGTAATTCCCAAACACGCTTGTCAGAAAATGTAAAAAAAATATATATATATATTCCTGGGAGTGTATATGAACAGATTTTAATGTTGCTAAAATGCTGTCAGTTCCACTTTAAGTAGCAGGGCTGAAGTGAGGTTCTGATAGCAGAACCCTCCTGGGTGAATCTCCACCCTGAGATGGAGTGTTAATGGTGTGCTGCTGGATAGGGGTTAAGTTATGGGTCACAGGCAATGGGACGAAGACACCGCTCCTCACAAAGTCCACGTCCATGAGACATACATGCAGAGGCCAGGGTCAAGGTAATTTGCTTGTACCGTAGTTGTGTCTTGAATGTATGAAATCTCATACAAAGTATAATGCAGAGATGCTGATCAGGGATGTTTTCAAACCATTATTTTCTGGTACTCTGCTTGTCCTTCATAGGCTATGAGTAAGTACACAATATAAAAAATAAAATGCTTTTATAACTTATCCTGGTAATGATACTTCCAACTATATTGTCTGTTTTCATCAAATAGATGTCAAAAGTTCTACAGTCAGCCACGTCACTCCAATTCAATTAATATAGGCCTGTCAGTCTCAGGACCTCTCCAAAGCATGTTCATCCCGTCCCATTCCAACCCTCCTCTCCCCCCACCCTCCCTGAACAGATAAGAAAATTCAGTCCCCACAGGTACGCTGAAGAAAAACACACCTGCTCAGTGCACCTAATGAGAGCTATCGCCTGTACTCTCCTACTGCCTCTCAATTAACCTCCCATCCTCCCCCTGCACACGGCCCTGTCCCCCAGGGACACAGTCAGTCCCCACAGCCCCACCCCTTCACAGCAGAACACCTCCTAAAACAGCTTCTCTGTCCCACACACAACTCAGTCTCATCCACAAGCTGTGGGGTTTATAGGAGATTATCCACCTACAATATAGTGTAGATCACAAGACATACAGTGCCTTGCGAAAGTATTCGGCCCCCTTGAACTTTGCAACCTTTTGCCACATTTCAGGCTTCAAACATAAAGATATAAAACTGTATTTTTTTGTGAAGACAGACAGTGTCAGAAGAAGGCCCTAAAAATTATCAAAGACTCCAGCCACCCTAGTCATAGACTGTTCTCTCTGCTACCAAACGGCAAGTGGTACCGGAGCGCCAAGTCTAGGTCCAAGAGGTTTCTGAACAGCTTCTACACCCAAGCCATAAGACTCCTGAACAGCTAATCAAATGCATACGCAGACTATTTTTATCCCTACCCCCAATTACCTGTATATAGCCCTGCTATTGTTATTTACTGCTGCTCTTTAATAATTTGTTATTCTTATCTCTTACCTTTTTTTTGGATTATATTTTTTTTGGTATTTTCTTAAAACTGTATTGTTGGTTAAGGGCTTTTAAGTAAGCATTTCACTGCAAGGTCTACCTGTTGTATTCGGGACAGGTGACAAATACAATTTGATTTGATTTGATTTGCTAATATTGTAGAGTCATACCCAAGAAGATTTGAGGTTGTAATCACTGCCAAAGGTGCTTCAACAAAGTACTGAGTAAAGGGTCTGAATATGAAATTTCATTAAATACATATTTATAAATTTGCTTAAATGTCTAAAAACCTATTTTTGCTTTGTCATGATCGGTTATTGTGTGTAGATTGATGAGGAAAAAAACTATTTAATACATTTTAGAATACGTCTGTAATGTAACAAAATGTGGAAAAGTCAAGGGGTCTGAATACTTTCAGACCCCTACCTCCGGAAGTACTGTGGGTGACATATACACTACGTAGCCCCCTCTTGAGTGGTAGTGTAAAGTCAATGGCTCTCCCACACCTAATGATTTTATATATACACTAGATGACTGACAGGGGGCTCTGTTTTGAAGCCAACACAGCTCCATCACGGCACTTCCCCAGCGTAAAAATATTTTGTAAGCAAAAAGTCATTTTTAATGTCTTCATTAAAAATCTACATTGTTTTTGCCATGTTTATTTTATTACAGAAACATAATACAATCTTAAATTATATTATGTTAGGTAAACATAAACATAAAAAAATACATAAAAACATTTACCTTAAAGTAAAAGTACTAATGTTACTGTTCCACGGCAACAACAAAAATACTTATATACATGTCATTTTGTCCTTGAAACATTTCATTGAAATACTGTAGAATTAAATTCATTCCTATGGAGTCATTGAACACTGGTCCCTTTAATAATGTTTACTGTTTTACCCACTTTATATCTATATACTGTATTCTAGTCATGGATCATCCTATACAACTACTGCTTTTCACAACTTTTCTATTCACATACTGTCTTAACTGTCCATACACACCATTCACATACAGTGCCTTGCGAAAGTATTCGGCCCCCTTGAACTTTGCGACATTTTGCCACATTTCAGGCTTCAAACATAAAGATATAAAACTGTTTTTTTTGTGATGAATCAACAACAAGTGGGACACAATCATGAAGTGGAACGACATTTATTGGATATTTCAAACTTTTTTAACAAATCAAAAACAAAAATTGGGCGTGCAAAATTATTCAGCCCCTTTACTTTCAGTGCAGCAAACTCTCTCCAGAAGTTCAGTGAGGATCTCTGAATGATCCAATGTTGACCTAAATGACTAATGATGATAAATACAATCCACCTGTGTGTAATCAAGTCTCCGTATAAATGCACCTGCACTGTGATAGTCTCAGAGGTCCGTTAAAAGCGCAGAGAGCATCATGAAGAACAAGGAACACACCAGGCAGGTCCGAGATACTGTTGTGAAGAAGTTTAAAGCCGGATTTGGATACAAAAAGATTTCCCAAGCTTTAAACATCCCAAGGAGCTCTGTGCAAGCGATAATATTGAAATGGAAGGAGTATCAGACCACTGCAAATCTACCAAGACCTGGCCATCCCTCTAAACTTTCAGCTCATACAAGGAGAAGACTGATCAGAGATGCAGCCAAGAGGCCCATGATCACTCTGGATGAACTGCAGAGATCTACAGCTGAGGTGGGAGACTCTGTCCATAGGACAACAATCAGTCGTATATTGCACAAATCTGGCCTTTATGGAAGAGTGGCAAGAAGAAAGCCATTTCTTAAAGATATCCACAAAAAGTGTTGTTTAAAGTTTGCCACAAGCCACCTGGGAGACACACCAAACATGTGGAAGAAGGTGCTCTGGTCAGATGAAACCAAAATTTAACTTTTTGGCAACAATGCAAAACGTTATGTTTGGCGTAAAAGCAACACAGCTCATCACCCTGAACACACCATACCCACTGTCAAACATGGTGGTGACAGCATCATGGTTTGGGCCTGCTTCTCTTCAGCAGGGACAGGGAAGATGGTTAAAATTGATGGGAAGATGGATGGAGCCAAATACAGGACCATTCTGGAAGAAAACCTGATGGAGTCTGCCAAAGACCTGAGACTGGGACGGAGATTTGTCTTCCAACAAGACAATGATCCAAAACATAAAGCAAAATCTACAATGGAATGGTTCAGAAATAAACATATCCAGGTGTTAGAATGGCCAAGCCAAAGTCCAGACCTGAATCCAATCGAGAATCTGTGGAAAGAACTGAAAACTGCTGTTCACAAATGCTCTCCATCCAACCTCACTGAGCTCGAGCTGTTTTGCAAGGAGGAATGGGAAAACATTTCAGTCTCTCGATGTGCAAAACTGATAGAGACATACCCCAAGCGACTTACAGCTGTAATCGCAGCAAAAGGTGGCGCTACAAAGTATTAACTTAAGGGGGCTGAATAATTTTGCACGCCCAATTTTTCCGGTTTTGATTTGTTAAAAAAGTTTGAAATATCCAATAAATGTCGTTCCACTTCATGATTGTGTCCCACTTGTTGTTGATTCTTCACAAAAAAATACAGTTTTATATCTTTATGTTTGAAGCCTGAAATGTGGCAAAAGGTCGCAAAGTTCAAGGGGGCCGAATACTTTCGCAAGGCACTGTATGCCTTAGAACTACAGTGCATTGCAGGTAGCCTCTATTACATGCCACGTTTTAAGGCTCACTTATATGAGTTGTTGCCCGATCATGTGACCCTGACCAAGAAAAGGTCCTGGCCCTAGTTACATGAACTTTTCCTGGTCAAGTCACAAAGGCAAGAACCCTGGGTCCTACTTATGAGATGAGAGGTGGATAAACTTGGTACACAAGGGAGGCTATGCACAGTACCTGCAATATACTGAAGCTTACACAGTGGCCACATACAGTGATAATAGGGCTGAGTGTGGTAGCTAGAAATCTCTGTGTTGATCTTATCTCAGTGACCAGATATGGGGAGTAGGTGTTTGAAGCATAAGGAGCTGCTCCTAAGATGTTTTTAGAGTCAGAACCACACTCTCTGCACTCCATTCTTACTGTGTGTCTGTCTGAGGTGGAAGTGGAGTGAGATGTGGTGTTGTATTCATTATGGATGCACATGCAGTGGAGTCTTAACTCTCTCTCCCTCTTTGTATCACTCTCTGTCTCTCCACTATCTTCCTCCTCTCCTAGATCCGATGGGAGAAGAACATTACACTGGGGGAGCCCCCTGGATTCCTTCACTCATGGTGGTGGTACGTGCACTGTCTATGTACATTTGACATTTGAGTCATTTAGCAGACATTCTAATCCAGAGCGATTTTTACAAAGATGCCCATTTAACACCATACACTGTAAACACACTCTCAGCTGCAATTTATTCACGACATGAAAGCACACATAATGACATGAAAGAATGTGTAGGAGTGAGGAGGAGGTCATTTCTGGGGAATGCTCAGAGCAATGTCTTCTGACGTCAGTGCTGTGGGTTCACTGTACTCTCTTCACTGGATGATCAACTTGCCCTGATAATAAAATGGAACCCAACTCAAATAAGTTACATTTCCCTCAAATTGGAACATAGTCAGTATTACTTTAAAAGTAAAGTTATGCTTACTGCGTATGTACAGTCGTGGCCAAAAGTTTTGAGAATGAATATTAATATTCACAAAGTTTGCTACTTCAGTGTCTAGATATTTTTGTCAGATGTTACTATAGAATACTGAAGTATAATTACAAGCATTTCATGAGTGTCAATGGCTTTTATTGACAATTACATGAAGTTGATGCAAAGAGTCAATATTTGCAGTGTTGACCCTTCTTTTTCAAGACCTCTGCAATCTACCCTGGCATGCTATCAATTAGCTTCTGGGCCACATCCTGACTGATGGCAGCCCATTCTTGCATAATCAATGCTTTGAGTTTGTCAGAATTTGTGGGTTTTTGCTTGTCCACCCAACTCTTGAGGATTGACCGCACGTTCTCAATGGGATTAAGGTCTGGGGAGTTTCCTGGCCATGGATCCAAAATATTGATGTTTTGCCTTATGGCAAGGTGCTCCATCATGCTGGAAAAGGCATTGTTCGTCACCAAACTGTTCCTGGATGGTAGGGAGAAGTTGCTCTCGGAGGATGTGTTGGTACCATTCTTTATTCATGGCTGTGTTCTTATGCAAAATTGTGAGTGAGCCCACTCCCTTGGCTGAAGAGAAACTCCACACATGAATTGTCTCAGGATGCTTTACTGTTAGCATGACACAGGACTGATGGTAGCGCTCACCTTGTCTTCTCCGGACAAACTTTTTTCAGAATGCCCCAAACAATCGGAAAGGGGATTCATCAGAGAAAATGACTTTACCCCAGTCATCAGCAGTCCAATCCTTGTACCTTTTGCAGAATATCAGTCTGTCCCTGATGTTTTTCCTGGAGAGAAGTGACTTCTTTGCTGCCCTTCTTGACACCAGGCCATCCTCCAAACGTCTTTGCCTCACTGTGCATGCAGATGCACTCACACCTGCCTGCTGCCATTCCTGAGTAAGCTCTGTACTGGTGGTGCCCCGATCCCGCAGCTGAATCAACTTTAGGAGACGGTCCTGGCGCTTGCTGGATTTTCTTGGGCGCCCTGAAGCCTTCTTCACAACAATTGAACCGCTCTCCTTGAGGTTCTTGATGATCCGATAAATGGTTGATTTACTGGCAGCAATATTCTTGCCTGTGAAGCCCTTTTTGTGCAAAGCAATGATGACGGCACGTGTTTCCTTGCAGGTAACCATGGTTTACAGAGGAAGAACAATTTTACATTACATTTAACAATGATTCCAAGCACCACCCTCGTTTTGTAGCTTCCAGTCTGTTACTCAAACTCAATCAGCTTAACAGAGTGATCTCCAGCCTTGTCCTCGTCAACACTCATACCTCTGTTAACTCCAGAATCACTGTCATGATGTCAGCTGGTCCTTTTGTGGCAGGGCTGAAATGCAGTGGAAATGTTTTTGGGGGATTCAGTTCATTTGCATGGCAAAGAGGGACTTTGCAATTAATTGCAATTCATCTGATCACTCTTCATAACATTCTGGAGTATATGCAAATTGCCATCGTACAAACTGAAGCAGCTGTCTTTGAAAATTAATATTTGTGTCATTCTCAAAACTTTTGGCCACGACTGTATACCTGTATATACTGTAAATAGCTTTTATAGTTTCTGGCCAGAGTAAAAACAGCTAACTCATTATGATCTCTATCCATGATATTCGTTGAACCAGATTGTGTTGTATATGTTTTAGCCGACCTTTCAGAGGTGTTAATGCCAAAAGAATTCTTCAGTGTATTTGCTATCTGGAAGTGGTCTGCCTCTGGACTGACAGGCTGACACGTATTTCTCTCAGTCTCACTGGATGAGAAGGAAACGCCCATGCCTGGGTTCTCCTCCAGTTGACAGATAAAGAGACAGAGAGAGATCGAAGGAAAGAGTGAGAGACTGGGAGAAAGAGGGAGTGAGTTCACAGGCAGTCTTTGTTTGTCCAGCGCTGCTCATCCCAAAAAGCCCCTCTACCCTCAATCTCTGAACAGGGGTCATTCAGCTGCATTCTTCTCCCTGAATTGCCAACATGCTTTAATTGTGAATCATGTTTACACAGCTCATAATGGCCCTTAAGAGAACCTGTGTTCCCTCCGTCTGACAGATTTCACTTGAAAAGCTACCAAAGTTGCAGACAGATTGACATATACAAACATACCTTTTTCAGACAAAGTTTACTTTCACGTTGCCTAACCCTCTAGAGAAGTTGTAAAGTCTCAGGGTTTGTTGATGTCCTGAGACATGGTTTGATGGAGTGTGTGTGTGTGTGTGTGTGTGTGTGTGTGTGTGTGTGTGTGTGTGTGTGTGTGTGTGTGTGTGTGTGTGTGTGTGTGTGTGTGTGTGTGTGTGTGTGTGTGTGTGTGTGTGTGAGCAGTCAGAGAGTAGGCAGGTTATTAGCTGAGCAGGGCCCCAGTGGAGGATTCCCAGCTAGCACATTTGGTTCATTGGAAGTTGTGGGAACGTATGTATTTGGGTTTCGCATTGGTTGTGCTAACGAAGCCATGTTTTCTGACTGTTTAAAAAACATTAAATTTTACTGTCCTTTTTATAGAAAATATTTTTTCAGTTGCAGGGAGGTTCAGAGATCATTTTACTCCAGTTCCTTAAGTTTTCCTGGGAGGTTTTATTGACGCTCTGAAAGTGTTTTAATAACACGGCTAGCATATTTTGGGTAAACTTTTTTGAATTCCAAGCACTGCTACTGAATAGGACACATTGAAATTAATTTCCTTAGGCATTAATCGTGGAAATGCATTCCTTTTTTTATCAGTGAGATTCAAAGCTATAATCTTCTGTTCTCTATCCATGGAATTAGTCCACTTCTCCATCAGGATAGAGTTAGCATGCCATGTTTTTTAACATATACAAAGCTGTTACATTTTTGTATATTCAAACAGACCCCATTTCAAACTAAACAAGCACTCATTAAGGTGTGGCCAAGATTAGTGGCTGTGCCAACACACACCTGAACACACTTAACAAGAGTTGAAAAAAATATCCTAGAAATTGTCCATAAGCATCAAAAGCTTATTTATCTCAAATGTTGTGCAGAAAAGGGTTTACATCCCTTTTAGTGACAATAAAAGGCCACTCTAAAATGTGTAGTTTGGTCACACAACACAATGCCACAGATATCTCAAGTTTTTAAGGAGCGTGTAATTGGAATGTTGACTGCAAGAATGTCTATCAGAGCTGTTGACAGAACATTTAATGTAAATCTTTCTAGAATAAGCTGCCTCCAACATCGTTTTAGAGAATTTGGCAGTATGTCCAACCGCAGACCACGTGTAACCACGCCAGCCCAGGACTTCCACATCCGGCTTCTTCACCTGCGGGATCGTCAGACCAGCCAACTGGGTTTGCACAACCAAAGAATTTCTGCACAAACTGTCAGAAACATCTCAGGGAAGCTCATCTGTGTGCTCTTCATCCTCACCAGGGACTTGACCTGACTGCAGTTTGGCGTCGTACTGGCACGCTGGAGAAGTGTGCTCTTCACGGATGATTCCTGGTTTTAACTATACTGGGCAGATGGCAGACCGAAGGTATGGCGTCATGTGGGCTAGCGCTTTGCTGATGTCAACTTTGTGAAAAGAGAGCCCCATGGTGGCGGAGGGGTTATGGTATGGAAAGGCATAAGCGACGGACAATGAACACAATTGCATTTTATCGATGGCAATGTCATTTTTTAATTTAACCTTCATTTAACTAGGCAAGTCAGTTAAGGACAACAAAGTCAAGGTATTGGAGTGCCAATCACAAAGCCCTGACCTCAATCCCGTAGAAAAATGGTAGGCAGAACTGGAAAAACGTGTGCGAGCAAGGAGGCCTACAAACCTGACTCAGTTACACCAGCTCTGTAAAAATCCACCCAACTTATTGTGGGAAGCTTGTGGAAGACTACCCGAAATGTTTGACTCAGTTAAACAATTTAAAGGCAATGCTACCAAATATAAATTGAGTGTACGTAAACTTCTGACCCACTGGGAATGTGAGGAAAGAAATAAAAGTTGAAATAAATTACTCTCTTCTATTATTCTAACATTTCACATTCTTAAAATAAAAGTGGTGATCCTAACTGACCGAAGACGGGACATTTTTAGTAGGAATAAATGTCAGGAATTGTGAAAAACTGAGTTTAAATGTATTTGGCTAAGGTGTATGTAAACTATCGACTTCAATTGTATACACAGGTGTGTGCATTTCCAAATCATGTCTAATAAATATAATTTACCACAGGTGGACTCCAATCATTTTTTATTTTACCTTTATTTAACTAGGCAAGTCAGTTAAGAACAAATTCTTATTTGGGTTAACTAACCCAGCGTTCTAACCACTAGGCTACCCTAGGATGATCAATGGAAACAGGATGTACCTGAGCCCAATTTAGAGGCTCATAAAGGGTCTGAATACTAATGTAAATAAGGTATTTTTCATTTTTAATAAGTTTGCAAAAATGTACACATCTATTTTTGCTTTGTTGTTATGGGGTATTGTGTGTAGATTAATGAGGGTAAATGTATTTTATCCATTTTTAAAATAAGGCTGTAATGTGACAAAACGTAGAAAAAGTTAAGGGGTCTGAATACTTTCCGAATGTGTGGTTATGGATGTGGGTATGCAGACCCGTGAGCCACTGCGGCCCCTTATGATGAGTAGATTTTTTTGTGGCCCCGACTCCGATCAAAGTTGCCCATACCTGATCTAGTGTCTCTCTCTTTTTGTCAGTTATAACAGATCTACTCTTCTTGACATATACAGCGGGGCAAAAAAACGATTTAGTCAGCCACCAATTGTGCAAGTTCTCCCACTTAAAAAGATGAGAGAGGCCTGTAATTTTCATCATAGGTACACTTCAACTATGACAGACAAAATGAGAAAAAAAATCCAGAAAATCACATTGTAGGATTTTTAATGAATTTATTTGCAAATTATGGTGGAAAATAAGTATTTGGTCAATAACAAGTTTCTCAATACTTTGTTATATACCCTTAGTTGGCAATGACAGAGGTCAAACGTTTTCTGAAAGTCTTCACAAGGTTTTCGCACACGGTTGCTGGTATTTTGGCCCATTCCTCCATGCAGATCTCGTCTAGAGCAGTGATGTTTTGGGGCTGTTGCTGGGCAACACGGACTTTGAACTCTCTCCAAAGATGTTCTATGAGGTTGAGATCTGGAGACTGGCTAGGCCACTCCAGGACCTTGAAATGCTTCTTACGAAGCCACTCCTTCGTTGCCCGGGCGGTGTGTTTGGGATCATTGTCATACTGAAAGACCCAGGCACGTTTCATCTTCAATGCCCTTGCTGATGGAAGGTTTTCACTCAAGATCTCACGATACATGGCCCCATTCATTCTTTCCTTTACACGGATCAGTCGTCCTGGTCCCTTTGCAGAAAAACAGCCCCAAAGCATGATGCTTCCACCCCCATGCTTCACAGTAGGTGTGGTGTTCTTTGGATGCAACTCAGCATTATTTGTCCTCCAAACACGACAAGTTGAGTTTTTACCAAAAAGTTATATTTTGGTTTCATCTGACCATATGACATTCTCCCAATCTTCATCTGGATCATCCATATGCTCTCTAGCGAACTTCAGATGGGCCTGGACATGTACTGGCTTAAGCAGGGGGACACGTCTGGCACTGCAGGATTTGAGTCCTTGACGGCGTAGTGTGTTACTGATGGTAGGCTTTGTTACTTTGGTCCCAGCTCTCTGCAGGTCATTCACTAGGCCCCCCTGTGTGGTTCTGGGATTTTTGCTCACTGTTCTTGTGATCATTTTGACCCCACGGGGTGAGATCTTGCGTGGAGCCCCAGATTGAGGGAGATTATTAGTGGTCTTGTATGTCTTCCATTTCCTAATAATTGCTCCCACAGTTGATTTCTTCAAACCAAGCTGCTTACCTATTGCAGATTCAGTCTTCCCAGCCCGGTGCATGTCTACAATTTTTCTGGTGTCCTTTGACAGCTCTTTGGTCTTGGCCATAGTGGAGTTTGGAGTGTGACTGTTTGAGGTTGTGGACAGGTGTCTTATATACTGATAACAAGTTCAAACCGGTGTCATTAATACAGGTAACGAGTGGAGGACAGAGGAGCCTCTTAAAGAAGAAGTTACAGGTCTGTGAGAGCCAGAAATCTTGCTTGTTTGTCAGTAACCAAATACTTATTTTCTACCATAATTTGCAAATAAATTCATTAAAAATCCTACTATGTGATTTTCTGGATTTTTTTTTTTTCATTTTGTCTGTCATAGTTGAAGTGTACCTATGATGGAAATTACAGGCCTCATCTTTTTAAGTGGGAGAACTTGCACAATTGGTGGCTGACTAAATACTTTTTTGCCCCACTGTATGGGCTGAAAGTAACCACAAAGCCCCACTTTCAGCCTGATTATACCTGTTTTATAAAATATAACCAGGAGATTTAGGATGGGGTAAGTCTGTTTTGCTTGACTTCTTTTCTTTGCCCCTCACAAGGATGAATTTCAGCTGGAAGCAATTTGAGGGATGATCCATGTACATAGTATTGTGGTGAGGTTCTGAGAGGGTGACCGAGTGGATGTCCATTGAAAACTGGTTAAAACAATTGATTTGGTCAACAAATGAAGAGGGCTAATGAAACAATCAACACCTGCACCCCTCTCGGAACCCTGGCTTTATCCCTGCGTCCATAACAACAGATGTGCATGACCTACCCCCGTCTCCAACCCACCGCAACCTGTAGCTCCCCCCTCAGCCCATTCAGGCCTGCACGGCCAAACTGGAAACTGCTTGAGACAGAATCAGGGAAGAAAAATAGCCAAATCCCCCACCCTGGGTTAACACAAAAGAGACTGGAATGCAAGGAGTTAATCTGTTAGGGGTCTCTCTGCAAACAAAGGACAAGCCTCCAGACAAAGGTTGAGGGAGTGGGAGCAGGGGGGGGTTGGCTTTCCCGTACCATCTGGACCCTTTGTTTGGGGGAGGAGGTTGGTGAAGGGGGAGGTGTCCTGGTGAAGTGGGAGGGGTCCAGTGAGCCTCCCCATCCAGTGCTGCAGCCCCAGACAGACAACCCAGCTAGCACATAACATTCTGAGAACCAGATGTTTCTTAGAACATGGTTGTCCTATGGTTATTTTGCAAACAACTTTCCCACAACTTTCTGGAAATGGTGCAGAATAATTGCTTGGCTTTATAACATTCTCAGCACATTTAAGGCACTTGAAAAAAACACTTTTCTTGGTATTTCATTACTTTAACAGTGCTAGAGGAGTCACTACAGACTCGGGTTCGATCCTGGGCTGTATCACAGCTGTGATCGGGAGTCCCATAGGGTGGCGCACAATTGGCCCAGTATCGTCTGGGTTAGGGGAGGGTTTGGCCAGGGTAAATAAGAATTTGTTCTTAATCTCTGAGCATGGAACCCGGCAGCGGGATGAAATTCGACAACGTACGGTGATCACTACATAAATAGTCATATTAAACATTCATGAAAATACAAGTGTCTCACATGTTTCGAAAGCCTAGAATCTTGCTAATCCAACTGCATTGTCAGATTTAAAAAAGGATTTACTGCGAAAGAATACGATGCGATTATCTGAGGATAGAGCCCCATAAAAAAATACTATTTCAACCAGCACAGGCGTAACAAAATCACAAACTGCAATAAAATAAATAGTTTACCTTTGACGATCTTCCTCTGTTTGCAATCCCAATGCTCATTGTTACACAATGAATGGTCTTTTGTTTGATAAAATCCATTTTGTGAACCGCCTGTGTCGTAAATTCCATCTAATTCCATTTGACGACGGCACATTCGAGGTAAATACACACACAAAACGTGACTTTTCCAGTCATGTTTGGTGTCATTGCAATCAACTGGTTTGTTTGTAACACAACCAAACCTGATGGGTCATTTCGCGGGACGTATTGACTGAAAGAAACCTATTTGAAGACAAAAGTAATGACATCATTGTGCACCAATGATTTGTCCGCTGTTTCGTTGATTGACTATTTTAACCCAATGACCACTGATCGTCTTGAAATCTAGCTGGGTAGATAGCCAATGAGCTGAGGTAAACGGCAATATGTAATGTTTATGTGTTGGAAGACCAACCCATCTAGTAAACTCCGGCGTGAAGAGGTTCATTCGCCATTGACGATTCATACCGGAAGGAGCAACGCATGTTACGCACAGCATTGTTTTGGGAAAGCGCATCTTCAGCTGTTTATATATCATTCAGTATGGTGACTATGTCAGGAAAAGCTAAATCTAAGTCTAGATATACAGATGTGCACACAATTTTAGAAGAAATTGATCGAGGACGATTCATTTAGCGATTCCCAGATGGAGGAATATTTTTTTAACGGAGAGGACATCGTTTTGGACTGGTAAGTTCTTCTCATGCTAATGCTGTTGTTGGAAATTAATAATATAAAATATTATTTGTAAAATGAAATAGCCTATTTGAGGCTGTTGAGGGGAGGTCAGGCCCACAACAATGGCCAAAGTGAAATGGAGACAGTAGATACAGCTGGTCTGTTGTAATATAATAAAGACAGTAAATCTAGCTGAAATATCATAATATAAATGAGACAGTAGATCTAGCAGGTCTATAATAATATATTCAACCTTATGTTCCCTGTACTCTATATATATCTGTTTATTATACCTGTTGATACAGGGCTCATATGTGAAACTATTCTAACTGAACATTTTCTTTCACAGTGACACTGACTCCGAATGGGAGCCCCCAGTGCCAAGGTGTCCATCCCCCACTGAAGCTGGTTCATCCAGCTCCTGCCACAAGTGGTGTTCATCTGCCCAAATGTATTTCTGCAGGCATGGATTTGCTATGGCACCTGGCATCAGCAGCATAATATTGTGTAGAGGACTGAGGGTCTTCCAAATATTGAAAGTGTTATTTTGTAAATGTATATATATTTTTTTCATGTTTTCTCTCCATTTTGGGGGGGGGGGTGTTTGAATACCATTTTGGTATTTTGTGTATAGTTATTCCATTCAAAATTTATAACTTCACCAATTTGGCCACTTTGGTACATTTGGGCTACTTGTGTAACATGATAAATGTCATGTAAGCACACTCATTGTGGAAGTTATCATTCTGAAACTTTGCACAGGTACTGTTGCCCTCATGTTTTTCACTGAAATTGTCCCCATCATCCGATCTGACTGTTTGTTTTATCTTGTTCATTTTAAAGATGATGATACAACAATAAAAATAAAAAACACATGTTTTTTTATTGTTTTATCTAAACCAGATCTATTGTGTTATATTATCCTACATTCAATTCACATTTACACAAACTTCAGAGTGTTTTCTTTCAAATGGTACAATAACATGTATATCCTTGGTTCAGTTAGATTTGGGTATGTCTTCAGGCGGAAATTGAAAAAAGTAGGGGGTAGCTCTAAGAGGGTTTAAGCCATTTTGCCACATCATTGGAAGTATGCTTGTTGTCATTGTCCATTTGGAAGACCCATTTGCGAGCAAGCTTTAACTTCCTGACTGATGTCTTGAGATGTTGCTTCAACATATCTGCATAATTTTCCATCTTCATGAAGCCATCTATTTTGTGAAGTGCACCAATCCCTCCTGCAGCAAAGCACCCCCACAACATGATGCTACCCCCGTGCTTCACGGTTGGGATGGTGTTCTTCAGCTTGTAAGCCTCCCCCGTTTTCCTTCACACATAACGATGGTCATTATGGCCAAACAGTTCTATTTTTGTTTCATCAGACCAGAGGACATTTCTCCAAAAAGTACAATCTTTGTCCCCATGTGCAGTTGCAAACTGTAGTCGGGCTTTTTTATGGCAGTTTTGGGGCAGTGGCTTCTTCCTTGCCGAGCGGACTTTCAGGCTATGTCGATATAGGACTTGTTTTACTGTGGATATAGAAACTTTTGTATCAGTTTCCTCCAGCATCTTCACAAGGTCCTTTGCTGTTGTTCTGGGTTTGATTTGTACTTTTCGCACCACAGTACGTTCATCTCTAGGAGACAGAACGCGTCTCCTTCCTGAGCAGTATGACGACTGCGTTGTCCCATGGTGTTTATACTTGCATACTATTGTTTGTACAGATTAATTGCCCCCAAGGATGAACCAGACTTGTGGAAGGCTACAATTATCTTAACTGATGTCTTTTGATTTTCCCATGATGCCATGCAAAGAAGCACTGAGTTTGAAGGTAGTCCTTGAAATACATCCACAGGAACATCTCCAATTGACTCAAATGATGTCAATTAGCCTATCAGAAGCTTCTGAAGCCATGACATCATTTTCTGGAATATTCCAAGCTGTTTATAGGCAGTCAATTTAGTATATGTACACTTCTGACCCACTGGAATTGTGATACAGTGAATTGTAAGTGAAATAATCTGTCTGTGAACAATTGTTGGAGAAATTACTTGTCATGCACAAAGTAGATGTCCTAACTGACTTGCCAAAACTATAGTTTGTTAACAAGAAATTTGAAGAGTGGTTGAAAATCTAGTTTTAATGACTCCAACCTAAGTGTATGTAAACCTCCGACTTCAACAGTATATTTAAGGTTCCACAGTTGACAGTGCATGTCAAAGATCAAACCAAGCCATGAGGTCGAAGGAATGGTCCTAGAGCACCGAGACAAGATTGTGTCGAAGCACAGATCTGGAGAAGGGTACCAAAAAGATTCTGCAGTATTGAAGGTCCCCAACAACACAGTGGCCTCCATCATTCTTAAATGGAAGAAGTTTGGAACCACCAAGACTCTTCCTAGAGCTGGCTGCCCCCGGCCAAAGTGAGCATTTGGGGGAGAAGGCCCTTGCTCAGGGAGGTGACCAAGAACCTGATGGTTACTCTGGCAGAGCTCTACAGTTCCTCTGTGGAGATGGTTGTCCTTCTGGAAGTTTCTTCCATCTCATTCAGGCCTTTATGGTAGAGTGGCCTTGTGGAAGCCACTCCTCAGTAAAAGGCACATGACAGCCGCTTGGAATTTGCCAAAAGGAACCTAAAGACTCTCAGACCATGAGAAACAAGATTATCTGCTCTGATGAAACCAAGATTGGCCTGAATGCCAAGCGTCACGTCTGGAGGAAACCTGGCACCATCCCTAAGGTGAAGCGTGGTGGTGTCAGCATCATGCTGTGGGGATGTTTTTCAGTGGCAGGGACTGGGAGACTAATCAGGATTGAGGGAAAGATGAACAGAGCAAAGTACAGAGAGATCCTTGATGAAAACCTGCCCCAGAGCACTCAGGACCTCAGACTGGGGTGAAGGTTCACCTTCCAACAGGACAATGACCCTAAGCACACAGCCAAGACAACGCAGGAGTGGCTTCGGGACAAGTCTCTGAATGTCCTCAAGTGGCCCAGCTGGAGCCCGGACTTGAACCCGATCAAACATCTCTGGAGACCTGAAAATATCTGTGCGGCGACGCTCCCCATCCAACCTGACGGAGCTTGAGAGGATCTGCAGAGAAGAATGGGAGAAACTCTACAAATACAGGTGTGCTTGTAGCATCATACCCAAGAAGACTCGACTGTAATCGCTGCCAAAGGTGCTTCAACGAAGTACTCAGTAAAGGGTCTGAATTCTTATGTAAATGTGATATTTCCATTTTTATTTTTGGTGAAGTTGCTGAAGTTTCTAAAAAAAGTTTTTCATTTTGCTTATGGGATTGAAGGTGGAAAAAAACAACTGAATACATTTTTGAATAAGGCTGTATATATTTCACTACTGTATATCCATTTTGGCGTGGCAGGTAGCTTGGTTGTTAGAGCGTTGCACCAGTAACCGAAAGGTTGCAAGATCGAATCCCCGAGCTGACAAGGTAAAAATATGTTGTTCTGCCCCCAAACACTGTTCCCCGGTAAACCGTCATTGTAAATAAGAATTTGTTCTTAACTGACTTGACTGACTTGCCGAGTTAAATAAAATAAAAAATATCCAGAGGAAATTCAGGTGTCTTATCACAGCTGTGTACATACCGCCACAAGCAAGCACAGCGCACTCAGCAAACTGTGCAAGATCATTAGCCAGCAATGATACTCTCACCCGGTAGCAGTCATTGTTGGTGGTGACTAAAGCTAAGCCCGTCTAAAACACATTTCCCCAAAATATCACCAACATCTATCATGTGACACATGAGGATTCAGTGTGCTTGACCATGTATACACCAATATCCGTGACGCTTACAACGCCAGTCAGAACACGTCTCTCTGTTCCTCCTCCCTGCCTACAAGCAGCAACTCAAGAAAGAGCCATCAACACAGAGAATATTGAGGTGCTGGACAGATGAGGCAGTCTCAATACTGCAGGATTATTTTGAGAATGCTGATTGAAACATGTTCAAATTTTCACCAAGGACTCATCCATCAACATTTGAGGAATATATATTGTCAGTCACAGGCCTCTTTAGGAAATGTGTTGTTGATGTTGTACCCACAATTACAATCCGGACATACCCAAACCAAAAACCCTGGATGAACAGAGATATCCGTACAATGCTGAAAGCATGAACTGCAGCATTCAATGTCAGTAGAACAAACCCTGATGAGTCATTCAAGGCAAGTAGGTACGTGCTCCGCAAATCCATTAGGGATGCAAAAATACAAAGGCATATCCAGCAGTGCCCACTGAAGCCTTCCTCCCAGATGTGCTTAACACATTCTATGCTCCCTTCAAGGCAGACAATACCGAGCCATCCAGGAAGAGACTCGCTTCTCCAGACCACTAGGTGCATTTACGCACTGAGGCTGACATGAGTAAAACTCTCAAAAGCTTGAATACTAACATAGCCACCTTGCTCAGGTGGCATCTCTGGCCGCATCCTCCGAGTGTGTGCCAACCAAATGGGTGGTGTCTTCTCAGACATCTTCATCCTGTCAATCTGCTCCGGACCTCTCACAGAACGGACCTCCGTTTAGCAGCATGCGGCTGCCTTTGCTTTCCACGACTTGTGACATGGGACCAGCGCTGTTTGGAACTATCCTCTTGCTGTTCTCCATCTACTCCACTACAAGATGGAGGAGAAGCAGATTGAAACAACTTCCTTAGCAGGAAAATTCCAGGTAGCATAGGCCATTCGGATAGGGACAGATGACAATGCAGTGATACATCCATTAAGCCCAAGCTGCGTCTTGCTACAGGAGTTGAGGACTTGTTTGCGTTTTCCCCATACGCTTACGCAGAATTGAAATTTGCTTGCTAAGGATAGCCACCTGATTCCTGTAATCCCCCCCCGCAAGCAAACAATTGCCACATTTGAAATTCCGGATTGTTAATATTGTCCCGGACAAGAGCATAATAAAGACGGCTTCTACAGCATTGGAAATATTTGTTAGCCATTCCAGGTGTAGCGGGCTCCATTGCTAGCTAGCTGGCTCGGTAACTAGCTAGCTGGCTAGTTGGTAAACATTCAGTCCAAACCAGCAGGTTGTTGGTATCTGCCAGCCATCAGACAGCTGAAAATTGAACTGGACTGACCACCTGCTCTGATTCTCCACACCTTAGCACACATGCACTTACTCATGCACACACCCACACAAACATACACTGAGTGAACAAAACATTAAGAACACCTTCCTAATATTTACTTGACTCTTATTATACTGCTCAATTCATGCACTTGCCCTCTCTTTCCCCCGATACACATTTATATCTTGGACTGGAAATTGCGCCTTCCTGTATTATACTAATGCTAAAATGTATATTTCTTATAGTGTTTGTTTGTTGCATTGTCGAGAAAGAACCTGCAAGTAAGCGCTTTGTTGGACGACCAATACAACTTGTAACTTGAAATTCTAACTCTCAACAGTAAGTTGAGGCCCTGACTGAGTTGCAAAATAAGAACACTTGTTTAGGGTGGAGGGAATTGATCCGGGGTCCGCCAGTTCCCCATCCCTGCGCTTGAGCATCTGGCCTGACCATTGAGCCTCCCCATGTTAGATTAATAAAGGAGTTATTTTATTGTATCTCATCTTCAACAATATGCACACAACATACATTTCCTTTTATTCTTTCCTTCTTTGGCCCTTGTCAGATGTTGAATTTATTAGCGAAGTCCAAGGGGAGTGTTTCCAGGGAATTATAGAACAGCTGATTTACATGGCGTGCTGTTTTAAGAGCTACGGAGTGCCTGTTTCTCTTGTTGCCTCACAATGCAAGCATTAATACCAGGAGAATAGCAAACTTCAGTGGGGTAATAAACACTCTGAAAGGTTTTGTTTTCTTCTGCCTTTGATTGTAGCGTTTTGTCCCATTAAGAGCAGCTCAGGCTCATAAGAGTAGTAGCAGCCATAGTCAACCTGGCTTTCCCTCTTCTCTTCTTTCTCCTCTCCTTAGCATGGCTTCTCTGTTGCCTGACAGGAACTCACCCCAGCCTAGAGTGTGTGGATTAATGCCTAGGCCCCTTCAACCATGTGTCTCTGTTTACTCTGCCCATTATGGCGGAAGGCACATTGTTACCTCCAGGCGTTGTCAGACTACAGTTAATTGCAATAATTATCATGATGGTATTTAATTGTTGTAATTGTCTTGTGAATGTGGATGCTAATCCACTGTTCGGGACACAATGAAGTGGAAAGTGTGTATGTCCTGTTTATGCTGTCAGTCCACATTTCCACATAGTTTTGACTGGCATTTAATTTGAATATGGCAGAATTTGCATGCCTTCTAAACTGGACTATGAATCTCACACCCAGGTTGATCTTAGGGATTCCACACAGCCAAGTACATGTATTTAAAGGAGTCTGAGGAGAGAGTGCATCCACAGTATGAAAATCTTCAGTTGACAAAAAGAAACTGCTGACCTTCTCAACCTGTAGGTAGCTAGTCTTAACTAGTCGTGGTGTACCTTTTTAGCTGTGTTGCATGAGCAGTCCCACCTAGATATGATCTACTTATTAATAAGCAATAAGGCCCGAGGGGTTGTGGTATATGGGCAAAATACCTCGGCTAAGGGCTGTTCTTAAGCACAACGCAACATGGTATAATGACCATATACCACAAACTTCCAAGGTACCTTATTGCTATTATAAACTGGTTACCAGCGTAATTAGAGCGGTAAAAAAACAACATGTTTTGTCATATACGATCTGATATACCACGGCAGTCAGACAATTAGCATTCAGGGCACAAACCACCCAGTTTATAAGTTACTATTTGAAACTTTGGTGGGTGTCAGGTTATGATTACCCTGCTCTCCAGTCCCCATCCCCTGTTTGCACCTAGTTGTGGATTTTCAGTAACAAACTCTAACGTGTGTCTTATTTCATTTCCCAGAGAGCTGATTGGATTTGAGATGATCCCGCTGTCTCCCTCCGGCAGGCAGGCACGGTTCTGACAAAGCTGCAATCTCTTTAACGGCAGTTGATAGATATGATAATGCAGCCTGGCTTTATTGTCGAGTGACTGAGGGGCAGGCTTCATGACCCCTTCAACACACACGCATGCACACATAAAACATGCACGTACGCACGCACGCACGCACGCACGCACAAACACACACACCTCTGTTCCCGATCTCTCCCTCTCCTCTCTGTTTCTCTGTGCTGTGCATCAGCCTGTCCAGCTGACCCAGACAGTGCACACCTGAGAGCAAAGGCCAGGGGCTTGTAGAAAATAGCATTTCTTCAGCAGAAATGCTTTGTTATGATATAAAACAGGGAAGTTGTATCTTCACTACTTTACTGTGTTTACACAGTAAGAAGACAGTACATGCAAATGCACCTTCCATATGCAGTAAATACATATGTTTAGTATCACTCTATATGAATTGTAACAAAATATCTTACACACGGTTATGGGTGATCAGCTAATATTTTCTGCTCAGTGTATCACGTTGTTAGAAGTCTGGTTTCGCCGCCTCAGCAGAAAACATGCATATCGTGGAATCTTTGTCTTTGAATGGATTTAAAAAAGCGTAAATTGCTCTTGAGCCCCAGTCAGATCAGCAGCTTTTATGTGCTATCCATTAAATCAATATCTTAGGTGAAAGAACAATTTAATGTGGACCAGTTAAACAGCTGCTTAATTAAGTAATTAAGAGTATATTTGGATTGGAACTTGGTGCCACTTCCAGCCCTTAAGTGCTGGATTTGCCTTAATTAACAAATATAATGCCTAATAGATCATTAGCCTGCAGCTCTGACCAAGCAGAACGATAGCTACATGAAATGGTTCGATTAGATGACCTCACTTTGCTGAAGCTCTGAGGCGAGCGGTGGACTAAAATAGTTTTCTTTCATTCCCTTTATAACTTCAGCTTGATCATGTTTCACTTCGTGATAGATGGTATTTTAGCATTACGTTTCACACATACACATGTATACATTCAGTATGTGTCCCATGAGGGAATCAAACCCACAATCAATCAATCAATCAAATGTATTTATAAGCCCTTTTTATATCAGCCGATGTCACAAAGTGCTATACAGAAACCCAGCCTAAAACCCCAAACAGCAAGCAATGCAGATGTAGAAGCACGGTGGCTAGGAAAAACGTCCTAGAAAGGCAGGAACCTAGGAAGAAACCTAAAGAGGAACCAGGCTCTGAGGGGTGGCCAGTCCTCTTCTGGCTGTGCCGGGTGGAGATTATAACAGAACATGGCCAAGATGTTCATAGATGACCAGCAGGGTGAAATAATAATAATCACAGTGGTTGTCAGTTGGCTTTTCATAGCCAATTATTCAGAGATAGAGACAGCAGGTGCGGTAGAGAGAGCGTGTAGAAAACAGCAGGTCCGGGACAAGGTGGCACGTCCGATGAACAGGTCAGAGTTCCATAGCCACAGGCAGAACAGTTGAAACTGGATCAGCAGCACAACCAGGTGGACAGGTGACAGCAAGGAGTCATCAGGCTGGGTAGTCCTGTGGCATGATCCTAAGACTGAGAGAGATTTCTCAAATAAAGACTTAAAGGTTGAGACAGAGTTTGCTTCTCTCACATAAATAGGCAGACCATTCCATAAAAATGGAGTTCTATAGGCCCTGCCTCCAGCTGTTTGCTTAGAAATTCTAGGGGCAATAGGAGGCCTGCGTCTTGTGACTGTAGCGTACATGTAGGTATGTACGGCAGGACCAAATAGGAGAGATAGGTAGGAGCAAACCCATGTAATGCTTTGTAGGTTAGCAGTAAAACCTTGAAATCAGCCCTAGCCTTAACAGGAAGCCAGTGTAGAGAGGCTAGCACTGGAGTAATATGATCACATGTTTTGCTTCTCGTCAAGATTCTAGCAGCCGTGTTTAGCACTAACTAAAGTTTATTTAGTGCTTTATCAGGGTAGCCGGAAAGTAGAGCATTGCAGTTGTCTAATCTAGAAGTGACAAAAGTATGGATGAACTTTTCTGCATAATTTTGGGACAGAAATTTTCTGATTTTTGTCATGTTACGAAGTTGGAAAAAAGCTGTCCTTGAAATTGTCTTGATATATTCTTCAAAAGAGAGATCAGGGTCCAGAGTAACGCCGAGGTCCTTCACAGTTTTAATTGAGATGACTGTACAACCATCAAGATTAATTGTCAGATCCAACAGATCTCTGTGTCTTGGGACAAAGAACTAGCATCTCTGTTTGTCCGAGTTTAAAAATAAAAAAAATTCTGCCATCCACTTCGTTATGTCTGAAACACAGGGTTCCAGGCAATTTTGCGCCTTCACCATGTTTCATTGAAATGTACAGCTGTGTATCGTCCGCATAGCAGTGAATGTTAACTTTATGTTTCCAAATGACATCACCAAGGTAAAATACAGTGCCTTGTGAAAGTATTCGGCCCCCTTGAAATTTGCGACCTTTTGCCACATTTCAGGCTTCAAACGTAAAGATATAAAACTGTATTTTTTTGTGAAGAATCAACAACAAGTGGGACACAATCATGAAATGGAACGACATTTATTGGATATTTCAAACTTTTTTAACAAATCAAAAATGGAAAAATTGGGCGCGCAAAATTATTCAGCCCCCTTAAGTTAATACTTTGTAGCGCCACCTTTTGCTGCGATTACAGCTGTAAGTCGCTTGGGGTATGTCTCTATCAGTTTTGCACATCGAGAGACTGAAATGTTTTCCCATTCCTCCTTGCAAAACAGCTCGAGCTCAGTGAGGTTGGATGGAGAGCATTTGTGAAAAGCAGTTTTCAGTTCTTTCCATAGATTCTCGATTGGATTCAGGTCTGGACTTTGACTTGGCCATTCTAACACCTGGATATGTTTATTTCTGAACCATTCCATTGTAAATTTTGCTTTATGTTTTGGATCATTGTCTTGTTGGAAGACAAATCTCCGTCCCAGTCTCAGGTCTTTTGCAGACTCCATCAGGTTTTCTTCCAGAATGGTCCTGTATTTGGCTCCATCCATCTTCCCATCAATTTTAACCATCTTCCCTGTCCCTGCTGAAGAAAAGCAGGCCCAAACCATGATGCTGCCACCACCATGTTTGACAGTGGGTATGGTGTGTTCAGGGTGATGAGCTGTGTTGCTTTTACGCCAAACATAACGTTTTGCATTGTTACCAAAATGTTCAATTTTGGTTTCATCTGACCAGAGCACCTTCTTCCACATGTTTGGTGTGTCTCCCAGGTGGCTTGTGGCAAACTTTAAACGACACTTTTTATGGATATCTTTAAGAAATGGCTTTCTTCTTGCCACTCTTCCATAAAGGCCAGATTTGTGCAATATACGACTGATTGTTGTCCTGTGGACAGAGTCTCCCACCTCAGCTGTAGATCTCTGCAGTTCATCCAGAGTGATCATGGGCCTCTTGGCTGCATCTCTGATCAGTCTTCTCCTTGTATGAGCTGAAAGTTTAGAGGGACGGCCAGGTCTTGGTAGATTTGCAGTGGTCTAATACTCCTTCCATTTCAATATTATCGCTTGCAAAGTGCTCCTTGGGATGTTTAAAGCTTGGGAAATCTTTTTGTATCCAAATCCGGCTTTAAACTTCTTCACAACAGTATCTCGGACCTGCCTGGTGTGTTCCTTGTTCTTCATGATGCTCTCTGCGCTTTTAACGGACCTCTGAGACTATCACAGTGCAGGTGCATTTATACGGAGACTTGATTACACACAGGTGGATTGTATTTATCATCATTAGTCATTTAGGTCAACATTGGATCATTCAGAGATCCTCACTGAACTTCTGGAGAGAGTTTGCTGCACTGAAAGTAAAGGGGCTGAATAATTTTGCATGCCCAATTTTTCAGTTTTTGATTTGTTAAAAAAGTTTGAAATATCCAATAAATGTCGTTCCACTTCATGATTGTGTCCCACTTGTTGTTGATTCTTCACAAAAAAATACAGTTTTATATCTTTATGTTTGAAGCCTGAAATTTGGCAAAAGGTTGCAAAGTTCAAGGGGGCCGAATACTTTCGCAAGGCACTGTATATATTGAAAACAATAGTGGTCCTAAAACGGAACTTTGGGGAACACCGAAACTTACAGTTGATTTGTCAGTGGACAAACCATCCACAGAGACAAACTGATATCTTTCTGACAGATAAGATCTAAACGAGGCCAGAACTTGTCCGTGTAGACCAATTTGGGTTACCAATCTCTCCAAAAGAATGTGGTGACCAATGGTGTCAAACGCAACACTAAAAGGTCTAGGAGCACGAGAACAGATACAGAGCCTTGGTCTGACGCCTTTAAAAGGTCATTTACCACCTTCACAAGTGCAGTCTCAGTGCTATGATGGGGTCTAACACCCAGACTGAAGCGTTTCGTATACATTGTTTGTCTTCAGGAAGGCAGTGAGTTGCTGTGCAACAGTTTTTTCATTTTTTTTGAGAGGATTGGGAGATTCGATAAAGGCCGATTCATTTAAAAATATTTATTTTCTGGGTCAAGGTTTGGCTTTGTCAAGAGAGGCTTTATTGCTGCCACTATTAGTGAGTTTGGTACACATCCAGTGGATAGGGAGACATTTTTTATGTTCAACATAGGAGGGCCAAGCACAGTAAGCAGCTCTTTCAGTAGTTTAGTTGGAATAGGGTTCAGTATGCAGTTCGAATGTTTAGAGGCAATTACTATTTTCATGAATGTGTTAAGAGATGGGATTAGCACCATGCTCCAACCAATTCAGTCATGTGAACCATCCCTAACTGTTGATAATGTTGTGTAAACTGAAACTATCTGCGTGGTTGCTGTACTCTGATGTCTATGTCCAACCATGTTCTCTGTCTCTCTCCTCTTCTCCCCATAGTGTATTCTGGGATCTGTACTGCGCTGCTCCAGACCGGAGGGAGACATGTGAACATTCCAGTGAGGCCAAGGCTTTCCACGATTATGTGAGTCAACCTGTCACTGGTTTTGTGTCAGAGGCACGTGTGGCCATCGTCATCATGTGTGTGTGCGCTATAGAATGTCTATCTGTAATCCATGTTAGGTTCTCAATATCCATTTAAGACATTTGCATACATGATTGTTTTAGGCACAATATGAATGTAGTTTTGTTTTGTAGCGTCTCTTACTGCAATAGGTTCTATCCTCCTAAACTCAGTGAAACAGTGTCTGGGCAACCTCCCTCACTTCCTCCCTGTGACCCCTTAGAGCTTTACCTAAACTGTCGGCTGAAGGTGAAATGACAGGCTGCTGCAAGGCTTTTATTGGCCTTCTCATGTTTTCAATAAAGGTCGGAGCAAATAAAGCAGCTGGGTGAGCTGTTGGCCTGGATTAAGTACAATGCTGTGGCCGATGGATGGGGGACGATTGAGGGTGGCCTGGGGGTCATGGGCTTGCCCTCCCTGACTCTCTCATCTGTAGAAGAGCTGGAGCTTCCACTGGCGCTAGCACTGATGTGCTGCTTGAACATGTGTGGAGGGCCTCAGAGTGGCCGGCTTACAAAAGGAGGCTCTTTGTTGACACAGCCCTTGGACTGCAAATGACCATGTTAATGAGCCCACTAATTGTGACCTCTAACTCAGTGCCAGGACCTGAATGATTGAAGGTTAAGCTGCAGTCCTCTTACTTCATCTGCCTCACTCAAGTCAAATCCGTTAGATTTTTTTGTCACTGCTATACTTTAGTGTACAATTATCATTTTCTGGTGTTTTGGCTATTCTAAATAGTGGTATTAAATACATACCCTTTAATACATTTAAAGTAAGGATTATGCAGCTAATAGGTTATGTTGGTCAGACTGTATTACTACTAGCTTATCATTCACCTGGGCCGTTAGGGAAGGAGCTCTGGAAATGGATCATGATGGTTCTATTCCTGCACTGGACATTAAATTTAGCCGGTTTTTAAATTCTCTGCAGTTCCGCACTCCCATGTAGTCTGACAAGTATGAACAGACCAGACCTCATCAGAACAGACTCATTTGTTGTGAGTGTATATTACACCAGCATAAGATTAATTACATGGTTAATTAAACCCCATGGTTAATTAAATCTGACAAGTGTCTCCAATTAATCTATATGCCTAATCATTCCCAACACCTAGCCTATCTCCCGAGGTATCTAGCTACCTGGGTGTCTCAACAGTCAGCTGCCCTGCATGCTAACTCTCACCACCAACTAACTAGGTTGGTAGCAGGACTGGTGGTTACGACACCCTAGAAAAGAGAGTACTTACACACATCTAAATGTGACATAGGCACTGAACAAATAAATAAAGCAATGTCCGCTCGCAAGCTTTTAGTGACGCGCGCGCACACACAACGTTTCTCATCCAACATGGTCTTCGTTTGACACACACACACACACACACACACACACACACACACACACACACACACACACACACACACACACACACACACACACACACACACACACACACACACACGTGTCCTTGAGACTTCCTCCCTCTGCTCCATTGTCCAGATGTGGGGCTCCATTCCAAGGTCCTCTGAGGGGGTCTGTCCTATCCAGTGGTAGGGTGGTCAATCAGTGTGGACGCAGTGGGGCTCTGGGGAATGTCACTGGGGCTCAGATGTCCTGCTCTTTTGTTCTAGTTCATGGATTAATGTCCAGTTTGCCTTGACCTCTGACCTGGCTGAAGTTTAAAGGGTCAGAGTGTATCCGTCCGTCCGGCGACCTCCAGATTGATGGACTGAGAGGGCTCTGTGTGTGTGAAAGGAGAACATCAATATCAATGGTCATCAATATCATTTGACAGTAAATTATTGTTGTTGGTGGTCGGCAAGTTTGTTGTAATTCGAGATGTTTATCTGTATATTTGTGTTGGATGGATTGAGCAGGTTATTGAGAAGGTTGGACTGTGTGAAAATGCATAACCATGAAATGTTTCAATGAGTTTGTCCATAGTCAAATCTTCCCCATCCGTCAGTCCTGTTCATTTCCATAACTCTGTCAGTGTTGCTGGTGAACCCGGCGTGTCTGTGTGTGTTGGCGTTATGGACAGACAGACACAAGGCTAATGTTGTGTGAAGAACCTTATCTGGGGCTGTGACGTGGCTGTGGCGGGGGGACCGGGGTGTGGGGGTGGAGGCGTGAATCCCCTGGGTCGCTGCTCTGCGGCCTGTCTCTGTCTGATTAACTCCAGCCCCTCTGATCCCTCTGGACCAGCAGCCTGACCAAGTAGCTACCGCGGCCCGGCTGATAACAGCCCTAATCCCTCGCCGTGTCTCCCAGGATCACATGGACACGAACAAACACCACTCCAGTAGGTCACTCTCACAGGAGAAACAGAAGACCTGCTCTCTGGTGTTAGACTGAATATGTATGGGTCCACACATTTAGATGCCATCTCTGACTGACTGGTTCAGTGTCAGGGTATTGTTGAGGAGTGGGGCTGTTGTCCACAGTCATGATGGTGGCCCTGGCTGGGTTAGAAGGAATCCACCATGACCCAGGGTGGAAGACTTTGTCGGCCCTCCAGTTTGGAGAAGATAATGGAATATAATGTGCTAATCCTAAAATCTGAGGGATGGTTCATGGTTAATCCCTGTATTTTGGTGGGATTGTGACTCTGGCTGGGCTTCCGGAACTGTAGGACTCTGCACCCCTGGATGGGAGAACCAATGTGGTACAAACCTACACACACACACCCGAAACACACCACAATGTTTTACTGAACATGGAAGTGAAACACAGCCTTAGTAGATTTGTTTAAGTTATATTTTCCTTTCTTCCTAATTGTTGAAACTGTGTTCACTCATGTTTACTTACTGAGAGAAAATCCACACTCCTATGTCATTCCTACTTGAATGTGGATGTTCCTCAAAAGAGGAGTGGTTTGTGGAGTAAATGTTTTTTTTATTGAAATAATGAGACGTCTTTTGGTAATTCAGACTGAGTGATGAGAGGAATAGAGGCATAAATGATGAAGAAAGTCAGAAACGCACGACACACACAAACACACTAGCAGGAAATTATCATGCTGGGAGGCCCCCATCGTTACAGACTTTGTTCTTTGCACAAGCTAGAGGTCATGACCCCACACATCTGCGGTTCTTGCTACTGTGACATCAGCGCCCCCGGAGTGTCACTGATTCAGTGACAGTAGTGCGTCATTGAAAAAGCAATGCCTTAGTGCTCCTCTCTGCATAAAGCACCATGCTTGTCTATATGATTTGTGGATTGACTGATCATTCAGACCGCTATGAGGGAGACTCTCCTGTCAATGGAGGTGGGGAACCTTTCAATGAACAAGTAAAGGCATATAAAAAGGCATTTTTTTTGTTTCTGATAATTATCAATACATTCTGAAAAATAGCAACTGCTTATCATTGAGCCCTGAACTCTCTGAAGTTTTCATTTTAAGCGTTGATTTGGCTTGTCGCTGGGCCGTTGAGTTGTGAGCAGTGACCAGAACTCCTCATCCACACAAAGAACTCCAGAACTCTCCTTTGTCTACTGTGTGCCTCAAAACAGGTCCTCTTGCATCAGGCAGTAATGACATTCATTATGTTGGTCTGTGTGACAGGACTTTCTATTGTAAAAATGTCACTTTGACACCTGCGCTGACTTGAATACCTAAGTGTGATAACACTTATATACAGTCCATGATGGTATAATGTAGGGGTTTGCTGGGTGTCAGGGCAGGCAAATGACAGGGATGTGTCTGGGATAACACTTATATACAGTCCATGATGGTATAATGTAGGGGTTTGCTGGGTGTCAGGGCAGGCAAATGACGGGGATGTGTCTGGGATAACACTTATATACAGTCCATGATGGTATAATGTAGGGGTTTGCTGGGTGTCAGGGCAGGCAAATGACGGGGATGTGTTTGGGATAACACTTATATACAGTCCATGATGGTATAATGTAGGGGTTTGCTGGGTGTCAGGGCAGGCAAATGACGGGGATGTGTCTGGGATAACACTTATATACAGTCCATGATGGTATAATGTAGGGGTTTGCTGGGTGTCAGGGCAGGCAAATGACGGGGATGTGTCTGGGATTACACTTTTCTTTTCCCTTTTATGGTTCAGTCAGAAGTGCACTTGATAGGGAATAGTGTGTCATTTGAGATGTAGCCAAGCTGTAACAGACTTGAGTGTCCAGCAGGACTGAAACAGGTGGCTTTGGGGGCTTCTCTGTAAACAACAACCATTGAGAGGCCACCCTTTTCTCTCATCCACAACAGGTGCTCACTTTAAAACCATTCTCTTTGCCTCTATTCCCCCCCTCTCACCTTCTGTCCTTGAAAAAAAAATCTCTCATCCTACGCCTTTCTCTTGCCTCAATTTCTCTTAGGTGTAGAGCACAGTCTTTCTCACTCTGCTACCCCCCCATTCTTCGTCTCTGTCCCCTCCTTATTCCTCTCCATCTCGTCTTCCTCCCTCTCTGAGGAGATTGATTGGGTAATCTGTCTCGCTCTGGGGGAAGGAGAGAAGCGGGATGACGACATGGAGGAGAGAGATCTTATTCATACATATCCCCCTGCATTACGGCGATATGTACACACTGTAATGGCATGCTCTCTCTCTCGCTCTCTCGCTCTCTCGCTCTCTCGCTCTCTCGCTCTCTCTCTCGCTATCTCGCTCTCTCTCGCAGCGCTCGCTCGCTCTCTGTGCTACTCTTCTCCTCCTCTCTTCCTGTCCTCTGTTTTCCCGAGCTTTCAAGCAGTTTGTCTCATGGCTGTGGGCTGACACCTGTGAATGAGTGGGGCTTTCTTTCTGCTTTCTGTTTACTGTTGTCTCCCATCCTCTCTTCTCTCTGCTTGGAATGAAAGAGCCAGTCCACTTCTCATGTCTCTGTATGTATCTCTTTGTAGACGTTTCCTAGCTGAACCTCAGAACAAACGGTTGAAATCTGTGCCCCTGAGCTGTATGGTCGACAGTAGTTCTGGGATTACACAAATAATGCTGCTGCGCCTGCTTTTGGGAAGCTTAACATTTCCGTAGGCAAAGTTCTGACACAGACCACCCTCTCGCTAAGGGGGGAGACGGGTAGAGAGGGCAACCTGTTGTTATCATGGTGCCCTTACCCCTCTCGCTGAGGGGGGAGACGGGTAGAGAGGGCAACCTGTTGTTATCATGGTGCACTTACCCCTCTCGCTGAGGGGGGAGACGGGTAGAGAGGGCAACCTGTTGTTATTATGGTGCACTTACCCCTCTCGCTGAGGGGGGAGACGGGTAGAGAGGGCAACCTGTTGTTATCATGGTGCACTTACCCCTCTCGCTGAGGGGGAGACGGGTAGAGAGGGCAACCTGTTGTTATTATGGTGCACTTACCCCTCTCGCTGAGGGGGAGACGGGTAGAGAGGGCAACCTGTTGTTATTATGGTGCACTTACCCCTCTCGCTGAGGGGGGAGACGGGTAGAGAGGGCAACCTGTTGTTATTATGGTGCACTTACCCCTCTCGCTGAGGGGAGAGACGGGTAGAGAGGGCAACCTGTTGTTATTATGGTGCACTTACCCCTCTCGCTGAGGGGGGATATGGGATAGAGGGCAACATGTTGTTATTATGGTGCACTTACCCCTCTTGCTGAGGGGGGACACGGGAAGAGAGGGCAACCTGTTGTTATTACGGTGCACTTACCCCTCTTGCTGAGGGGGGAGGCGGGAAGAGAGGGCAACCTGTTGTTATCATGGTGCACTTACCCCTCTTGCTGAGGGGGGAGACTGGAAGAGAGGGCAACCTGTTGTTATTATGGTGCACTTACCCCTCTTGCTGAGGGGGGAGATGAGAAGAGAGGGCAACCTGTTGTTATTATGGTGCACGTACCCCTCTTGCTGAGGGGGGAGACTGGAAGAGAGGGCAACCTGTTGTTATTATGGTGCACTTACCCCTCTTGCTGAGGGGGGAGGCGGGAAGAGAGGGCAACCTGTTGTTATCATGGTGCACTTACCCCTCTTGCTGAGGGGGGAGACTGGAAGAGAGGGCAACCTGTTGTTATTATGGTGCACTTACCCCTCTTGCTGAGGGGGGAGATGGGATAGAGGGCAACCTGTTGTTATTACGGTGCACTTAACCCTCTTGCTGAGGGGGATATGGGATAGAAGGCAACCTGTTGTTATTATGGTGCACTTACCCCTCTTGCTGGGGGGGATATGGGATAGAGGGCAACCTGTTGTTATTATGGTGCACCTACCCCTCTTGCTGGGGGGGATATGGGATAGAAGGCAACCTGTTGTTATTATGGTGCACTTACCCCTCTTGCTGAGGGGGGACACGGGAAGAGAGGGCAACCTGTTGTTATTACGGTGCACTTACCCCTCTTGCTGAGGGGGGAGACGGGAAGAGAGGGCAACCTGTTGTTATTACGGTGCACTTACCCCTCTTGCTGAGGGGGGACACGGGAAGAGAGGGCAACCTGTTGTTATTACGGTGCACTTACCCCTCTTGCTGAGGGGGGAGACGGGAAGAGAGGGCAACCTGTTGTTATTATGGTGCACTTACCCCTCTTGCTGAGGGGGAGACGGGAAGAGAGGGCAACCTGTTGTTATTATGGTGCACGTACCCCTCTTGCTGAGGGGGGAGACTGGAAGAGAGGGCAACCTGTTGTTATTATGGTGCACTTACCCCTCTTGCTGAGGGGGGAGGCGGGAAGAGTGGGCAACCTGTTGTTATTATGGTGCACGTACCCCTCTTGCTGAGGGGGGAGACTGGAAGAGAGGGCAACCTGTTGTTATTATGGTGCACTTACCCCTCTTGCTGAGGGGGGAGGCGGGAAGAGAGGGCAACCTGTTGTTATCATGGTGCACTTACCCCTCTTGCTGAGGGGGGAGATGGGAAGAGAGGGCAACCTGTTGTTATTATGGTGCACTTACCCCTCTTGCTGAGGGGGGAGATGGGAAGAGAGGGCAACCTGTTGTTATTATGGTGCACGTACCCCTCTTGCTGAGGGGGGAGATGGGAAGAGAGGGCAACCTGTTGTTATTACGGTGCACTTACCCCTCTTGCTGGGGGGGATATGGGATAGAGGGCAATCTATTGTTATTATGGTGCACTTACCCCTCTTGCTGGGCGGGATATGGGATAGAGGGCAACCTGTTGTTATTATGGTGCACTTACCCCTCTTGCTGGGGGGGATTTGGGATAGAGGGCAACCTGTTATTACGGTGCACCTACCCCTCTTGCTGAGGGGGGAGACGGGAAGAGAGGGCAACCTGTTGTTATTACGGTGCACTTACCCCTCTTGCTGAGGGGGGAGATGGGAAGAGAGGGCAACCTGTTGTTATTATGGTGCACTTACCCCTCTTGCTGAGGGGGGAGATGGGAAGAGAGGGCAACCTGTTGTTATTATGGTGCACTTACCCCTCTTGCTGAGGGGGGATATGGGATAGAAGGCAACCTGTTGTTATTACGGTTCACTTAACCCACTTGCTGAGGGGGATATGGGATAGAAGGCAACCTGTTGTTATTACGGTTCACTTAACCCTCTTGCTGAGGGGGATATGGGATAGAAGGCAACCTGTTGTTATTATGGTGCACTTACCCCTCTTGCTGGGGGGGATATGGGATAGAGGGCAACCTGTTGTTATTATGGTGCACCTACCCCTCTTGCTGGGGGGGATATGGGATAGAAGGCAACCTGTTGTTATTATGGTGCACTTACCCCTCTTGCTGAGGGGGGACATGGGAAGAGAGGGCAACCTGTTGTTATTACGGTGCACTTACCCATCTTGCTGGGGGGGATATGGGATAGAGGGCAATCTATTGTTATTATGGTGCACTTACCCCTCTTGCTGGGCGGGATATGGGATAGAGGGCAACCTGTTGTTATTATGGTGCACTTACCCCTCTTGCTGAGGGGGGAGATGGGAAGAGAGGGCAACCTGTTGTTATTATGGTGCACGTACCCCTCTTGCTGAGGGGGGAGACGGGAAGAGAGGGCAACCTGTTGTTATTATGGTGCACTTACCCCTCTTGCTGAGGGGGGAGATGGGAAGAGAGGGCAACCTGTTGTTATTATGGTGCACTTACCCCTCTTGCTGAGGGGGGAGATGGGAAGAGAGGGCAACCTGTTGTTATTACGGTGCACTTACCCCTCTTGCTGGGGGGGATATGGGATAGAGGGCAATCTATTGTTATTATGGTGCACTTACCCCTCTTGCTGGGCGGGATATGGGATAGAGGGCAACCTGTTGTTATTACGGTGCACTTACCCCTCTTGCTGAGGGGGATATGGGATAGTGGGCAACATGTTGTTATTATGGTGCACTTACCCCTCTTGCTGGGGGGGATTTGGGATAGAGGGCAACCTGTTATTACGGTGCACCTACCTCTCTTGCTGAGGGGGGATATGGGATAGAAGGCAACCTGTTGTTATTACGGTTCACTTAACCCTCTTGCTGAGGGGGATATGGGATAGAAGGCAACCTGTTGTTATTATGGTGCACTTACCCCTCTTGCTGGGGGGGATATGGGATAGAGGGCAACCTGTTGTTATTATGGTGCACCTACCCCTCTTGCTGGGGGGGATATGGGATAGAAGGCAACCTGTTGTTATTATGGTGCACTTACCCCTCTTGCTGAGGGGGGACACGGGAAGAGAGGGCAACCTGTTGTTATTACGGTGCACTTACCCCTCTTGCTGAGGGGGGAGACGGGAAGAGAGGGCAACCTGTTGTTATTACGGTGCACTTACCCCTCTTGCTGAGGGGGGACACGGGAAGAGAGGGCAACCTGTTGTTATTACGGTGCACTTACCCCTCTTGCTGAGGGGGGAGACGGGAAGAGAGGGCAACCTGTTGTTATTATGGTGCACTTACCCCTCTTGCTGAAGGGGGAGATGGGAAGAGAGGGCAACCTGTTGTTATTATGGTGCACGTACCCCTCTTGCTGAGGGGGGAGACTGGAAGAGAGGGCAACCTGTTGTTATTATGGTGCACTTACCCCTCTTGCTGAGGGGGGAGGCGGGAAGAGAGGGCAACCTGTTGTTATCATGGTGCACTTACCCCTCTTGCTGAGGGGGAGACTGGAAGAGAGGGCAACCTGTTGTTATTATGGTGCACTTACCCCTCTTGCTGAGGGGGAGATGGGAAGAGAGGGCAACCTGTTGTTATTATGGTGCACTTACCCCTCTTGCTGAGGGGGGAGATGGGAAGAGAGGGCAACCTGTTGTTATTATGGTGCACTTACCCCTCTTGCTGAGGGGGGAGATGGGAAGAGAGGGCAACCTGTTGTTATTACGGTGCACTTACCCTTCTTGCCGGTGGGGGATATGGGATAGAGGGCAATCTATTGTTATTATGGTGCACTTACCCCTCTTGCTGGGAGGGATATGGGATAGAGGGCAACCTGTTGTTATTACGGTGCACTTACCCCTCTTGCTGAGGGGGATATGGGATAGTGGGCAACCTGTTGTTATTATGGTGCACTTACCCCTCTTGCTGAGGGGGGAGACGGGTAGAGAGGGCAACCTGTTATTACGGTGCACTTACCCCTCTTGCTGAGGGGGGAGACGGGAAGAGAGGGCAACCTGTTGTTATTATGGTGCACTTACCCCTCTTGCTGAGGGGGGAGACGGGAAGAGAGGGCAACCTGTTGTTATTACGGTGCACTTACCCCTCTTGCTGAGGGGGGAGACGGGAAGAGAGGGCAACCTGTTGTTATTATGGTGCACTTACCCCTCTTGCTGGGGGGGGAGATGGGAAGAGAGGCCAACCTGTTGTTATTATGGTGCACGTACCCCTCTTTCTTGTTGGGGAGACGGGAAGAGAGGGCAACATGTTGTTATTACGGTGCACTTACCCCTCTTGCTGGGCGGGATATGGGATAGAGGGCAACCTGTTGTTATTATGGTGCACTTACCCCTCTTGCTGAGGGGGGAGACAGGAAGAGAGGGCAACCTGTTGTTATTACGGTGCACTTACCCCTCTTGCTGAGGGGGGAGACGGGTAGAGAGGCCAACCTGTTGTTATTATGGTGCACTTACCCCTCTTGCTGGGCGGGATATGGGATAGAGGGCAACCTGTTGTTATTATGGTGCACTTACCCCTCTTGCTGAGGGGGGAGACAGGAAGAGAGGGCAACCTGTTGTTATTACGGTGCACTTACCCCTCTTGCTGAGTGGGGAGACGGGAAGAGAGGGCAACATGTTGTTATTACGGTGCACTTACCCCTCTTGCTGAGGGGGGAGACGGGAAGAGAGGGCAACATGTTGTTATTACGGTGCCCTTACCCCTCTTGCTGAGGGGGTAGACGGGAAGAGAGGGCAACATGTTGTTATTACGGTGCCCTTACCCCTCTTGCTGAGGGGGTAGACGGGAAGAGAGGGCAACATGTTGTTATTATGGTACCCTTACCCCTCTTGCTGGGGGGGATATGGGATAGAGGGAACCTGTTGTTATTACGGTGCCCCTACCCCTCTTGCTGAGGGGGTAGACGGGAAGAGAGGGTAACATGTTGTTATTATGGTGCCCTTACCCCTCTTGCTGGGGGGGATATGGGATAGAGGGCAACCTGTTGTTATTACGGTGCCCCTACCCCTCTTGCTGGGGGGGAGACGGGAAGAGAGGCCAACCTCTTTGAGATGGTAATGAGTGTCCACACCAGCACTTGTGTAGAATGCCCATCCATGGTCAACCTGGTCATGCCATATAGTCACTCCAACACCTGCGAGGCTAGGAAGAAACACAGTGGAGATGCCATCCCTCATTAGAGAGCAAACACTGATGGTTCTATGGATTGTCAGTTAATTCCACGGGAATGAAATGGATCTTCAAACATACGTTTGTTATTGCTGTTGGGAGTTGTAGAGGGAAGGCTTTTTTTCTCCCACACAAATCCCCAATTGAATCTTCTCATGTTTGAGCTACTGCTTCAGTTAATATAACACAAGTTTGATTGCGTTTTATGGTCCAAGAGTACACATCACAATCCAGCTAGGTGTATGACAACTTTAAAAAGATGAGCAGGGGAGTATCTAGGCATATGAAGTGTATACAGAGTAGTGATTTGTTGCTGATTTAGTGATTGAACTAACAAGCATCTTTGATATTATCTTTGCTTTTTCCCATTCTGACCCCTTCTACACTTCCTCTCCTTGATTGACATCATATGCTTTTCTTTCCTGTTTCAACTATACTCTGTTTGTTCATGATTCTCTGCTCAACAATCTCCTCACTCACTCTCACTCCCAGACACTGACAGCGAGAGAGAGGGGTCAGTGGGCAGCCGTGTAGTTGGCAGGGTTGGCAGTGCTGCTGCCATTCTGTGGGTCTGCTATGTTGCTGTAGTGCTGCTTAGCTGTGCCACTCAAGGCCTACCAATGTAAGTCTCAATTACCAGCTGGGCACCCCAACTCATAATACAAATAAACTTGCCTCTTATCTGTGTGTGTGTCAGTTGTATACCATGCTTATTAAGTAGCGACACAAACCCACTCCTCCTGAGAATGAATGGCTGAGAGGTGCAACTTCACATTACACTGACGCCCTCCCTGCTAGGATTAAAGACAAAAACAATTAGTCTTATTTGCAATTTAAATTCTCTAAATGCAGACGTAATCCCCGTATTTTGAATAGGCAGAGTAAACACAGAGATTGAATTCAAGCCTCTGTCTGGATATTACTTTGTTGCTATAATAACATTTAAATGTTATAGTGGATAATTAAGGTGCTTTTGGTTAGGTTTGTCTATATTTGGAAAACAACATTTTCCTTGTTGAAGCGTTTTGCCAATATGATGGAAAGAATGCAAAGAATCAGGGTGAAAAGTGAGTACCTCATCCCTCACAGCTCCGCACACACATCCACAGGGCCTTGAGGAGAACCTGGGGGTGTTGGCGAGGCGTCTCTCCAGTAGGTAAAGGAGGGAGCCAGGGGGAGGCCGGCGTGGGGAGCCAGGTACTTTGGCAGCCAACAAGGTAATCACTAGGTCAGTGGGGAGCTGTTAGACTCTCAGTAAAAGGCAGAGGAAGTGCATGGTATAAAAATAGTCATTACTGTGCATTAAAGTCACTGTCTGTAAATATGCCCAGGATAGCAGTAAAGGGAAGCATGGGGTAGAGCTTCTATCAGCACCTCACCCCCACGCACACACACACACCATGTGGGAGCTACTGGGCCCTGTGTGTGTGTGTACTCTCGAGAGTGTGTGTGTGTGTACTCTCGAGAGTGTGTGTGTGTGTACTCTCGAGAGTGTGTGTGTGTGTACTCTCGAGAGTGTGTGTGTGTGTACTCTCGAGAGTGGGTGTGTGTGTACTCTCGAGAGTGGGTGTGTGTGTACTCTCGAGAGTGGGTGTGTGTGTACTCTCGAGTGTGTGTGTGTGTACTCTCGAGTGGGTGTGTGTACTCTCGAGAGTGGGTGTGTGTGTACTCTCGAGTGTGGGTGTGTGTGTACTCTCGAGAGTGGGTGTGTGTGTACTCTCGAGAGTGTGTGTGTGTACTCTCGAGAGTGTGTGTGTGTGTACTCTCGAGAGTGTGTGTGTGTGTACTCTCGAGAGTGGGTGTGTGTGTACTCTCGAGAGTGGGTGTGTGTGTACTCTCGAGAGTGTGTGTGTGTGTACTCTCGAGAGTGGGTGTGTGTACTCTCGAGAGTGTGTGTGTACTCGAGAGTGGGTGTGTGTGTACTCTCGAGTGTGTGTGTGTGTACTCTCGAGTGTGTGTGTACTCTCGAGAGTGGGTGTGTGTGTACTCTCGAGAGTGTGTGTGTGTACTCTCGAGAGTGGGTGTGTGTGTACTCTCGAGAGTGGGTGTGTGTGTACTCTCGAGAGTGGGTGTGTGTGTACTCTCGAGAGTGTGTGTGTGTGTACTCTCGAGAGTGGGTGTGTGTGTACTCTCGAGAGTGTGTGTGTGTACTCTCGAGAGTGTGCGTGTGTGTACTCTCGAGTGGGTGTGTGTGTACTCTCGAGTGTGTGTGTGTGTACTCTCGAGAGTGTGTGTGTGTGTACTCTCGAGAGTGGTGTGTGTGTACTCTCGAGAGTGGGTGTGTGTGTACTCTCGAGTGTGTGTGTGTGTACTCTCGAGTGTGTGTGTGTGTACTCTCGAGAGTGTGTGTGTGTACTCTCGAGAGTGTGTGTGTGTACTCTCGAGAGTGGGTGTGTGTGTACTCTCGAGAGTGGGTGTGTGTGTACTCTCGAGAGTGGGTGTGTGTGTACTCTCGAGAGTGTGTGTGTGTGTACTCTCGAGAGTGGGTGTGTGTGTACTCTCGAGAGTGGGTGTGTGTGTACTCTCGAGAGTGGGTGTGTGTGTACTCTCGAGTGGGTGTGTGTGTACTCTCGAGAGTGTGTGTGTGTGTACTCTCGAGAGTGTGTGTGTGTACTCTCGAGAGTGTGTGTGTGTGTACTACTCTCGAGAGTGGGTGTGTGTGTACTCTCGAGTGGGTGTGTGTGTACTCTCGAGAGTGGGTGTGTGTGTACTCTCGAGAGTGGGTGTGTGTGTACTCTCGAGAGTGGGTGTGTGTGTACTCTCGAGAGTGGGTGTGTGTACTCTCGAGAGTGTGTGTGTGTGTACTCTCGAGTGTGTGTACTCTCTCGAGAGTGGGTGTGTGTGTACTCTCGAGAGTGTGTGTGTGTACTCTCGAGAGTGGGTGTGTGTGTACTCTCGAGAGTGGGTGTGTGTGTACTCTCGAGAGTGGGTGTGTGTGTACTCTCGAGAGTGTGTGTGTGTACTCTCGAGTGGGTGTGTGTGTACTCTCGAGTGTGTGTGTGTACTCTCGAGTGTGTGTGTGTGTACTCTCGAGAGTGGGTGTGTGTGTACTCTCGAGTGTGTGTGTGTGTACTCTCGAGAGTGTGTGTGTGTGTACTCTCGAGAGTGGGTGTGTGTGTACTCTCGAGAGTGGGTGTGTGTGTACTCTCGAGAGTGGGTGTGTGTGTACTCTCGAGAGTGTGTGTGTGTGTACTCTCGAGAGTGTGTGTGTGTGTACTCTCGAGTGTGTGTGTGTGTGTACTCTCGAGAGTGGGTGTGTGAGCAAGCAAGTGCCTTTTCAGGAGCTTTGGCTCCAATTCATGCCGAATCAGCCAAAATTACACAAAAACATGCAATAACGTATTTTTTTCCTTTATTTAATCCAGCTCTCTCCCCTTGGTCAGTAAGAAGCAGTACTCATGATCAACATAACAGTGTGTCTTCATCTGTGTGGTGTGACACAGCCATGTGTTTTATTAGTCGTATGTGCAGGAGACACATGGTATACACCGTCCATTGAAATGCTTACATGCAGGTTCCTTCTTGACAATGCAACAACAATAAGAAATAAGAAATATAGGAACATGAAGTAAATGGTTCAGTAGAATAGCGTAAATGTGTTAGCACAAATATAGTACAGAAGGGCACAATTTATAGTCCAATATTTACACGTTTGGAGGAATGGGGGGGGGCAATTGAAATCTCTTCCTATGGCTTGTAGTTAACTTGTCATTAGCCTGGACCTCGGACAGAAGTGTAGGAGATGAGGAGGTGACACATCTGACAGCACTGAGGGTCTCTCTCTGGGTCTCTGCCATGGGCGCCCAGCACTCCTCTCACCCCAGACAGCAGATCACATAGAATCAGGCTGGGCTAATGTAAGACTGGCAGGACACACACACCCACACACACATACACACACACGCAGAGTTAGACCACTGCCCCAGCATGGTACTGTTCCCTGTCAAGTCAACCACTGTGTCATAACATGCTGACCAAACTGGCCACTCGCGCACGCATGTTCATTTTGTCCACCCATACCCGACACTATCAGGACATACACGTTGAAATATCAAAACAAACTCTTAACCAATTAAATTAATTTTGGGACAGGTCGAAAAGCAAACATTTAAGGCAATTTAGCTAGCTAGCTTGCTGTTGCAAGTCAAAACTGTTCGCTGCTCTGGCCCCCCAATGGTGGAACAAACTCCCTCACGACGCCAGGACAGCGGAGTCAATCACCACCTTCCGGAGACACCTGAAACCCCACCTCTTCAAGGAATACCTAGGATAGGATAAGTAATCCTTCTCACCACCCCCCCCCCCTTAATGATTTAGATGCACTATTGTAAAGTGGCTGTTCCACTGGATGTCAGAAGGTGAATTCACCAATTTGTAAGTCGCTCTGGATAAGAGCGTCTGCTAAATGACTTAAATGTAAATGTAAAATGTTGCTAGCTAATTTGTCCTGGGATATAAATGTTGTGTTGTTATTTTACCTGAAATGCACAAGGTCCTCTACTCTGACAATTCATCTACAGATAAAATGGTAAACCGAGTTTGTTTCTAGTAATCTCTCCTCCTTCAGGCTTCTTCTTCTTTGGACTTTATATGGAGGTGGACAACCAACTTTAAGGTACATTACCACCACCAACTGGACTCAAGTCCCAGGGTCCTTAGCTTAGTGATGAGCCTTGAGGGCACTATGGTGTTGAACACTGAGCTGTACTCAATGAACAGCATTCTCATATAGATGTTCCTTTTGTCCAGGTGGGAAAGGGCAGTGTGGAGTGGAGTGCAATTGAGATTGCGTGATCTGTGGATCTGTTGGGGTGGTATGCGAATTGGAGTGGGTCTAGGGTATCTGGGATGATACATAGCACTGTTGCACTGTGTAAAGAGTCATGTCATCCTGTGCAGTCAGTCCCAGTTTGTGTTTTTTTTATGTGGCTTTTGCTGCTGTTGTGTTGTGTTCGTCAGGCAGGCCAGGGGTTATCCAGGGGTCAGAGCAGAGCTGTCCCATTGTTAATCTTAGTTCTTTTAATTCTGAGAGGACCGGAATCCTACATTGCTTTAACTTTGCCATGTCCTCGACGGTACATTGCCTGAGCTTCCAACCTTTGTAGTTAAGTTGCTGAGTGAAAGCTTTAGATCAGATAATGTTCTTTATAAACTGTGTGGTTCAAGCCCTGAATTCTGATTGGCTGACAGCTGTGATATAGCAGAACGTATACCACTGGTATAATGTATGGTCAATATGCCACGGCTAAGGGCTGTATCCAAGCAATCCGCGTTGCGTCGTGCATAAGAACAATCCTTAGCTGTGGTATATTGGCAAGACACCACACCCTCTCAGGTCTTATTTATATATAAGATGCTGTCGTTATATAGTAGCACATGGCATTCTTGCATGTTATAGACTAAGCTGGTTTTGACCCATCTGGGCTGATCTATGCTGGCCTTTGCCAAACACTTTGAGATATCAACTGATGTACGAAGGGCTATATAAATAAATTTGATTTGATTTGACACACTGGGCTGACCTGGTTTTGGTGGCTGCTGTGTTGATCTAGGCTGTACTTACTGGACTGGATTAGTCCGGACCGAGAGAGGCTGGTCTGACCTGGTTTAGGGCCTGATGTGCTGTGCTGTACAGTATGTGCCTTGCTGCGGAGGCTCTGTGCTACGTTGGGACTAGCCTGACCTTGTTTGGGGGCTTCTGTGCTGTGCTGTGGAGGCTCTAATCCCCTCAGTGCATGGCCAGATTACTGTCTGCTCCATATTGTCTGGGGGCGGGAGGAGGCTGCTCTAAAAGGCTCAGCATGGATCTCCCCTCCGACAGGGAGATGGCTCTTTATTTATTCATACTGCTAGCCAGTTATTTAATTATTTGTTTATTTATGCACATGTTGACTTCACAACATCACATATTCAAAAAGAATATAGGTTCTATAGTAGGAGAGTATAGGTTACCGTCTGGTCCCATATCCACTGTTTCCATGGTATTGAATATTGCCTTGACTTTATTCCTCATTTAGTCTAATCAATAGTAGTGGATGTACAGTAAGTTTATTAGCAGTGTTAATGTGTGTCTGTTAACTGACTGACTGGCACACTAATGAAGTCACAATAGAATATTCACGTGTACATTTCAATGACAAAGGTGATGATGTATTTTCATGGCCACAGTTATATCTATGACGATGTACTACATGTGTATTGAGAGGTGAACATCTTTCAAACCTAACACTCTTGAGGTTGGTTGTTCATATTTCTGACCTCTCAATACCAGAATCATTTAGTGTTATGTTTTACAATGTATTTTCATATGAATTTGTAATATGTCTTATACTCTGCACTTCATGGACTAAATCTCTATACAGTATGTGTTTTTATACTTTTATATTATACTGAAGTATTATACCAAAATCTAGATTAATTACACTACCTTCTATCAACCAATTAACACTGGCATCTGTAAAATAATTGTCTGTAGATCTAGAGCATAGACTGCTACCCAAATAACCAACTTTACACTCCTTCTGATAATATACTGAACATCTCAATGCCATGAATGTTAAGACTTCTCTCTCTCTCTCTCTCTCTCTCTCTCTCTCTCTCTCTCTCTCTCTCTCTCTCTCTCTCTCTCTCTCTCTCTCTCTCTCTCTCTCTCTCTCTCTCTCTCTCTCTCGTGTACTCCTCCTCTCCATAGCTCTCATCTCCTGTGCACTCCATGCAGAAATGATTTCAATTTCTGAATTAATGAGGTTCTGCTGAACTGAGAAACGGCAAACACACACACACACACACGCACACGCACACACACACACACACACACGCACACACACACACACACACAGCTTTTAAATACCAGTAGGTGCACACTTACATGCAAACTCCTGCAAATCCAGATTCCTATATGCACATGCAAACAGACTCTTACTGATGCTTGAATGCTCAATACAATTTATATTCACATATATTATTTCTCCTAAAACGTTGGCATTAGTAAATGAACACATTGCATGCAAAAATGGGGGGGAAATCAAAACAACATGTCTATATATACGCGTTGTAGTTGAATCGTAGTAAACATGTTTGCACCAAATCTCTCAATTGAATCTGAAGTCATTCATGCGTTCCACATAGAACCCTTACATTGCCTATTTGTATTTTTATATATTTGCGAGTCTCCAAGTGTACTGACTAGTATACAGGCTCAGATCACAGTAACATACAGTACATGTACAGAGGCAGGCACTGCCTCATGGGTCAGGCCCCAGAACTGGGCCTAGTCACTATGGTAACACTGTGCCCTGTATGTAAAACACTACAGTGCTTTGGGATCGGTGGCGGGTGTTAACCCCCCTTCTGTACACGCACGCACACACACACACACACACACACTTCCACCCCCCTCATTTCTCAGCAGCCTCTTTTCTCCCCCTTCTCTCTGTTCTTTGTGCTACAACCTTTCTAAGCAACACTCCCATGATGAGGAGTTGACATGATCCACAGCCACTCGGGCTGTATGTTAGTACAGTATATGTTGGTATGAGATCCCAGGGGGTAGAAGGCTGTGTTGGCACGGTGTTTCATTATTTTTATTGGACTCCTATCTACATCAGCTAAACTGTGGTTAGTAAGAGTCTTTAAACAGTATCGAACCGGCACACTTCTTCTCTCGCTCCACATGCAGTGTGTCGATGCTGACTCAAGGACAGAGCCGAGTTTCTAATCCAATTTTGTATTTGTAAACCTGCAGAATTTGGGGAAAAACAGGCACAGAGGGAACCACAGGAGCGCACACACTCTGTCCTGCCTCAGTGTGTTTTCCTATCCCATTCATCATCACTGATCCACAGGAACAGATTCCAATTTCATTTGTTTTCATTTCATTATTTTATTAGCTTATTTCTCTCCATTCCTTTTTATTTTAAACCCTGGAAGAACCAGTCAACAGTTAATAATCTGTTAAAAAGCATTGATCGCCACCATTTAGTTTCCTGGCCAGCTACTTAGGCTCTAAAGCTGATCAATGCATTTGAATGGGAACCGCCAAGATGGGGGATTGACTGCTGTGCTTGCAGTGCAATCATACCATTTGTCTTCATTTGGCATTCAATTATTTGTTGTAATGGCTTCCGTCAGAAACGGCCTCATGCAGCCCGGACGCAGACACACACTCCCTCTCCAAACTGGAATGGGTGTGCTGTATGCACCCCTCCTTATCCCTCCTCACCCCTCACCCCCTCCTATCCAAAATTAAAAAAGTGGTCTGTGTCTCTTGACTGCTGTAAGGCGTTGTGTGGAGAGTGTAAGTGTGGGGATGAGGTGGAGGCCCTCTGAGCACGTGCTGACGGTGCCCATGCCGAGGCCAGTGTCTGTGGACTGTGACTGAACCAGAATGGACTTCCCGAGCTGACGAGTCCTTTCCTGAACCCCTCAATCCCTAAGCTGTGTGTGTGTGTGTGTGTGTGTGTGTGTGTGTGTGTGTGTGTGTGTAGGGGATGAGAACCCCTCAACACACCAGCCCTTATCCACTCCACATGACAAGCAGCCCTGCACATCTCCATGTGCTGTAGTGTGTTTCCATCACTCCGATTTGAAATTGACGTTCAGAAAACGGTTGTCGGGGTCACTTGACGTGGCTCATTTCAACATAAAAGGCACCCATTGGTGTCGGTCTGTAGGTGCCCCCTACTATACTCACACACAGCTTTACTTTGAGGGGATTTTCCAAAGTGGCATTTTTATAGCATGCTATAGGGGACTATCACTTCCTACCTAGAAACATTAAAGGACCCCTCCAGAGCAAGTTGCCATCACTATTTCAACCTAATTCCTGCCCTAGTGCAGAAATGCTTGTTTTCTTCCAAACCCCGAACACCGACTTCAGGCTCCATTATAAATATTGGCATGTCTCCACCTTCCTCCGAGTGCACAGCCCATATGTTCTCAGGCACAGCTAACACTCCATGATCTGTAAACAAATCAGAAAAAGTCAGGGTAGTTTCGCTAATCACTACGGAGCACAGCTAACGGTAGCTACGACAAGGCAAAGGAACATTCACTCTCCTCTCTCTTCTGCAATGGAATTGAAAGACCAGGGATGAATACAGGGTTTAGCGGTAATACTGGAGTTTTACAGGCGACACGAGAGGCTAGCTAACCTAGTCCCTGGACCAATAAATGACCAAACAAGCTTGCCAGCCAAACCTGTGTAGTTAGGGAGCAACTGTTACTTGCTAGCTAACTCCACTCTTGCTATAACATGTCTCCAGAAATGACGACGAGTCCCAGCTGTGTTGACAGCTATCCACTTCGTCCACTCATCAGAATAATATAGCTCTTTTCTTAACATTTCACTGGTATGAGCCCATCCCACATCTCCCGACAGTCGAAGTGCATTTCTGACTGGTAATAAAGCCACAGTAGCCGGTTTCCACTAGTCAAAATTGCGTAACAATTCATAAAAACTAAAATGTCTTCCTTGGTCTTAATTTAAGGTTGCGGTTAGGAATAAGGTTAGCAGTGTGGTTATGTTTAGGGTTAAGGTTTGGTTTAAAATCACAGTTTGTCAACAGGAAGTAAGGAGCCCACACGTGTTAGCTCTAAAATTTTGTAGGTGGTTCAAAAATAACTCAAGCCAGCACTATAACGATCATGGGCTCTGGGCATCGTTTTCCAGCAAAAAAAAGAAAATGTTTCTAGCCACCGTATTGAGCACTAACTGAAGCATATTTAGTGCTTTATCCGGGTAGCCAGAGAGTAGAGCATTGCAGTAGTCTAGAACTAGAAGTGACAAAAGCATGGATTAGCTTTTCTGAATCATTTTTGGGCAAACGGTTTCAGATTTTTCCAATGTTACGAATATGGAAAAAAGCTGCCCTTGATATGTTCGTCAAAAGAGAGATCCGAGTCCAGAGTAACGCCGACGTCCTTCAGTTTTGTTTGAGACTGTACAACCATCAAGATGAATTGTCAGATCAAACAGCAGATCTCTTTGTTTTTTGGGACCTAGAACGAGCATCTCTGTTATGTCCGAAATGAAATACGAAAGAATGAAATATGTTGCATTATTGTTTAATTCAATTTATATTGATGCAAATATTATATACATTATTCAATTATGTTTCTGTATGATAACAATAGCCTAATATATTTAATATACCATAAACTGTTTTTTTTTAAAGTTTCACTAATTCATTCTAATTAACTGAATCATTATGACACACCCATCACTATTGTCATTGGTTGCACTATTTGCATTGTTTGTCTCCATAACCTGGTTCAAGTATTCATGTCATTACCCTGAAGAAGGAACAGTGATGCCGAAACGTTGGTAAATACCCAATAAATAACTGGGAGTTTATATATGGAGTGTGCGACTCTCTTTATTTTGATAGTTTCGAGTTTGAAAGGAAAACATTTGTCGCCATCCACTTCCTTAAGTCTGAAACACAGGCTTCCAGGGTAGGTCATGTTTGGGGCTTCACCATGTTTCATCGAAATGTACAGCTGTGTGTTGTCTGCATAGCAGGGAAATTTGACATTGTGTTCCAAATTCCAAATTATATCACCAAGAGGTAGAATATATAGTGAAAACCATAGTGGTCCTAAAATGGAACCTTGAACATCGACACTTACCATTGATTTGTCAGAGGACAAACCATCCACAGATACATTTCTGACAGATGAGCTCGAAGCCATGCAAGAACTTGTCCCTGTAGACCAATTAGGGTTTCCAGTCTTTCCAAAATAATGTGGTGATCGATGGTGTCAAAAGCAGCACTAAGGTTTAGGGGCACGAGGACAGATGCAGAGCCTTGGTCTGATGCCATTATAAGGTAATATACCGCCTTCACGAGGACAGATGCAGAGCCTTGGTCTGATGCCATTATAAGGTATTATACAGCCTTCACGAGGACAGATGCAGAGCCTTGGTCTGATGCCATTATAAGGTAATATACATCCTTCACGAGGACAGATGCAGAGCCTTGGTCTGATGCCATTATAAGGTAATATACAGCCTTCACGAGGACAGATGCAGAGCCTTGGTCTGATGCCATTATAAGGTAATATACCGCCTTCACGAGGACAGATGCAGAGCCTTGGTCTGATGACATTATAAGGTAATATACAGCCTTCACGAGGACAGATGCAGAGCCTTGGTCTGATGCCATTATAAGGTAATATACCGCCTTCACGAGGACAGATGCAGAGCCTTGGTCTGATGCCATTATAAGGTAATATACCGCCTTCACGAGGACAGATGCAGAGCCTTGGTCTGATGCCATTATAAGGTAATATACCGCCTTCACGAGGACAGATGCAGAGCCTTGGTCTTATGCCATTATGAGGTAATATACCGCCTTCACGAGGACAGATGCAGAGCCTTGGTCTGATGCCATTATAAGGTAATATACCGCCTTCACGAGGACAGATGCAGAGCCTTGGTCTGATGCCATTATAAGGTAATATACCGCCTTCACAAGTGCAGTGTCAATACTGTGATGGGCTCTAAACCCAGACTGGAGCATTTCATGTACATTATTTGTCTTCAGGAAGGGGATTATTTTTATTTATTATTTAAAACAGTTGGTTCAAGGTTTGGCTTTTTCAGCAGAGGGTTTATTACTGCCACTTTTAGTGAGTTTGGTACATATCAGAAGGATAGATAGCCGTTTATTATGTTCAACATAGGAGGGCCAAGCACAAGAAGTAACTCTTTCAGTAGTTTAGTTGGAATCGGGTCCAGTAGGCAGCTGAAAGGTTTTAGAGGCCATTACTATTTTCGTGAATGTCTCAAGGGATACAGGATTAAAAAACTTGAGTGTCTCCATTGATCCTAGGTCTTGTGCAGACTCAGGACAACTACAAAACTCAGAATTACACCGATTCAAAGTCAGTAATTTGCTTTCTAATGATCATGATCTTTTTGTCCAAGTTCATGAATTCATTGCTGAAGTGAAGGCCATCCTAACTTTGGGGATGCTGCTTTTTAGTTAGTTTTGAAACAGTATCAGAAATAAATGTTGGATTGTTTTGTTGATCAGGTTGGAAAAGTAGGCTGATCGAGCAGCAGTGAGGGCTCTTCGATATCGCACGTTACTGTCTTTCCAAGCTAGTCTGAATACTTCCAGTTTGGTGGAGCGCCGTTTCCATTCCAATTTTTTGGAACTTTGCTTCAGGGCGCGGGTATTTTCTGTACACCCCTCCCCTCCCCTTTTTCTCACAGGATATCCTCCTTCTTCCTGTCTGACCCTCCCTAGGCTAGCTCTATTCCCCCTCTCTCTCTCGTTCAGCCCACGGGATAGAGGTATGGAGGGGTGGGGGCTGAGGGGAATACCTGTTAACTCTATTTCTTCTCCACACTTTAGCAGTCTTCCCAAATACCCTGCGGAAATGCTCCCACAACCAGAGAGAGAGGATGTCTGGATGCTAGAGTATGCTATTAGGAAGGAGCAGTCTTAGTTTAGTATTTTTCTATTGAAGGTCTATGTTGGTTCTACCTGGGCCCATCTATTTCATCCATCGTTGTCAATTATATGACAATGAACATGCAGGAGGTCTTATGGCTGGTTGAGAGGGGCTAAATCAAATTAAATCAAATCAAATTGTATCTGTCACATGCGCCGAATACAACAGGTGTAGACCTTACAGTGAAATGCTGAATACAACAGGTGTAGACCTTACAGTGAAATGCTTGCTTACAAGCCCTTAACCAACAATGAATGCAGGTGGGCTATGTACAGGTGCAGTAATCTGTGAGCTGCTCTGACAGTTGGTGCTTAAAGCTAGTGAGGGAGATAAGTGTTTCCAGTTTCAGAGATTTTTGTAGTTTGTTCCAGTCATTGGCAGCAGAGAACTGGAAGGAGAGGCGGCCAAAGAAAGAATTGGTTTTGGGGGTGACTAGAGAGATATACCTGCTGGAGCGTGTGCTACAGGTGGGAGATGCTATGGTGACCAGCGAGCTGAGATAAGGGGGGACTTTACCTAGCAGGGTCTTGTAGATGACATGGAGCCAGTGGGTTTGGCGACGAGTATGAAGCGAGGGCCAGCCAACGAGAGAGTACCGGTCGCAATGGTGGGTAGTATATGGGGCTTTGGTGACAAAATGGATTGTACTGTGATAGACTGCATCCAATTTGTTGAGTAGGGTATTGGAGGCTATTTTGTAAATGACATCGCCAAAGTGGAGGATTGGTAGGATGGTCAGTTTTACAAGGGTATGTTTGGCAGCATGAGTGAAGGATGCTTTGTTGTGAAATAGGAAGCCAATTCTAGATTTAATTTTGGATTGGAGATGTTTGATATGGGTCTGGAAGGAGAGTTTACAGTCTAACCAGACACCTAAGTATTTGTAGTTGTCCATGTATTCCAGGTCAGAGCCGTCCAGAGTAGTGATGTTGGACAGGCGGGTAGGTGCAGGTAGCGATCGGTTGAAGAGCATGCATTTAGTTTTACTTGTATTTAAGAGCAATTGGAGGCAACGGAAGGAGAGTTGTATGGCATTGAAGCTTGCCTGGAGGGTTGTTAACACAGTGTCCAAAGAAGGGCCAGAAGTATACAGAATGGTGTCGTCTGCGTAGAGGTGGATCAGAGACTCACCAGCAGCAAGAGCGACTTCATTGATGTATACAGAGAAGAGAGTCGGTCCAAGAATTGAACCCTGTGGCACCCCCATAGAGTGTCCCCCCCTGTAACGGCGTTCTTTTGTTGTTGAAGGAGAGTCGGACCGAAATGCAGCGTGTAAGTTACTCATGTTTATTTAGTGAAGACAAAACGAACTAACTAACACGAATAACTAATAAATACAAAAAACAACAAACAGAACGAAACCTAATACAGCCTGACTGGTGCAAACTACACAGAGACAGGAACAATCACCCACCAAATACAAAGCGAAAAACAGGCTACCTAAATACGGTTCCCAATCAGCGACAACGAGAAGCACCTGACTCTGATTGAGAACCGCCTCAGGCAGCCAACCTAATTAACACACACACACACCCCTAATCAGCTACAATCACAACTACTACAAAACCCCAATATGAAAATACAATACAATAACCCATGTCACACCCTGGTCTAACCAAATATATAACGAAAACACAAAATACAATGACCAAGGCGTGACACCCCCTTTGAAGAGGGGGATGACCGCAGCTGCTTTCCAATCTTTGGATCTTAGGGTTTGGCCGAGTTAGGCCGTCATTGTAAATAAGATTTTGTTCTTTCCTTACTTGTCACGTTACATAAAGGTTAAATTGTAAGAAGTTAAAGTCAATGAACAGAGGGTGTGGTCTACAGTTTAACCTCTCTAGGATATTCGGGATGGTAGCGTCCCACCCCGCCAACAGCCAGTGAAAGTGCAGGACGCCAAATTCAAAGCAACAAAAATCTCACAATTAACATTCCTCAAGCATACATGTATTTTACACCATTTTGAAGATAAAATTATCATTAATCCAGCCACAGTGTCTGATTTCAAAAAGGCTTTACAGCAAAAGCACCACAAACGATTATGTTAGGTCACCACCAAGTTACAGCCATTTTTCCAGCCAAAGAGGGGAGTCACAAAAAGCAGAAATATAGATCAAATTAATCACTAACCTTTGATGATCTTCATCAGATGACACTCACAGGACTTCATGTTACACAATACCTGTATTTTTTGTTTGATAAAGTGCATATTTATATCAAAAATCTTGGTATACATTGGCGTGTTATGTTCAATAGTTCCAAAACATGCGGTGATTTTGCCGAGAGCCACATCAATTTACAGAAATAGTCAAAATAAACATTGATAAAAGATACAACTATTATATATGTAACTTTAGATAAACGTATCCTTAATGCAACCAGTGTCAGATTTAAAAAAAGCTTTACGGAAAAAGCATACAATGCAATAATCTGTGTACGGCTCTCAGAGACCAAACAAGCCAAAAATATATCCGCCATATTGTGCATTCAACAGAAGTCAGAAATAACATTATAAATATCCACTTACCTTTGATGATCTTCATCAGAATGCACTCCCAGGAATCCCAGTTCCATAATAAATGTTTGATTTGGCTGATAAAGTTCATCATTTATGTCCAAGTGGTATTGTTAGGGCATTTGGTAAACAAATCCAAACACGTGCGCAAATCCAGCCGAAAGGTCAGACGCAAAGTCAAAAGTTATATTATTACAGGTCGTAGAAACATGTCAAACGAAGTATAGAATCAATATTTAGAATGTTTTTATCATAAATCTTCAATAATGTTCCAACCGGAGAATTCCTTTCTGTAGAAAAGCAATGGAACGCAAGCTAACTTTCACATGATCGTGCATCACGAGCTCGTGGCAATCTGCAAGACACCTGGCTCAATCCCCTCTCATTTTCCCCCACTTCACGGTAGAAGCATCAAACAAGGTTCTAAAGACTGTTGACATCTAGTGGAAGCATTAGGAAGTGCAACATGACCAATATCCCACCATAGGCTATGAGTTGAAAACCTACCTCTGATTTCCCACTTCCTGGTTGGATTTTTCTCAGGGTTTCGCCTGCCATATGAGTTTTGTTATACTCACAGACACCATTCAAACAGTTTTAGAAACGTCAGTGGTTTCTATCCATATATGCATATTTGCATATTCTAGCTTCTATGGCTGAGTAGCAGGCAGTTTACTCTGGGCACCTCTGGGCACCTTATTCATCCAAGCTACTCAATACTGCCCCCCAGTCACCAAGAAGTTAACATGAGGTATTCTATCTCAGGCGAGCAATACCTCGAGACTTCTTTAATGTTAGACATCGCGCACCAGCAGTTTTTGACAAATAGACACACACCCCCGCCTCTCGTCTTGTCAGACGTAGCTGCACTGACCTGCCAATGCACTGAGAAGGCAGCCAGCTCTATATTATCTGTGCCATTGTACCGCCACTTCTCGGTGAAACATAAGATATTTGTTTTTAATGTCCCGTCGGTAGCGTACTCTTAATCGTAGATCGTCCAGTTTGTTTTCCAATGATTGCACGTTGGCCAATAATAGGGAGGGTGGTGTTGGTTTACCTACTCATCAGTGAATTCTTACAAGGCACCCTCCCCTCCTCCCCCTTTTTCTCTGTCTTTTCTTCACGCTGATGACAGGGATTTGGGCCTTGACAAAGCAGTATATCCTTTGTGTCAGACTCATTAAATAAATCATCCTCGTCCAAACTATGTTTATTGAGATTATCTAAACTATGTTTATTGAGATTATCTAGATTATGTTTATTGAGATTGTCTAGACTATATGTTTATTGAGTGGCACTGGTTACAGTGTATATTGTTGTGCAATTCGCTATATGAATAGACAATCCTTGCTAAGGGCCCACATCAGGTTTCAATGCTGCGATGGATATTATTACATGGTCTGCAACTGTTACATTCCTACCCTCCGTTTCCAGCGTTCCTCTTGCTGTCTTTCTTCTACACTCCCTTCATATGTCTTTTACAGCATTCATTATTTTGAAGGTCTTCAAATTCTGCCATGAGTGAAAAAATTGTTCTTCTCTTTTTCTCTGTGCCCTTATTGTCATGTACCTCCCTCTCCTCTCCATTTCACTATTCCTCTTCCTTCCCACTTCTTCTCTCTTCCTCACCCCTTTCTCCACCTCTTCTCTCTCTCCACCTCCATCTCGCTCTTGTTCGCCCTCCGTCCCTCTCTTCCTGCGTCCCTCTTTCCCTCCAGCCCTCTCTCCCTGCGTCCCTCTTTCCCTCCAGCCCTCTCTCCCTGCGTCCCTCTTTCCCTCCAGCCCTCTCTCTCCCTGCATCCCTCTTTCCCTCCAGCCCTCTCTCTCCCTGCGTCCCTCTTTCCCTCCAGCCCTCTCTCTCCCTGCATCCCTCTTTCCCTCCAGCCCTCTCTCTCCCTGCGTCCCTCTTTCCCTCAGCCCTCTCTCTCCCTGCGTCCCTCTTTCCCTCCAGCCCTCTCTCTCCCTGCGTCCCTCTTTCCCTCAGCCCTCTCTCTCCCTGCGTCCCTCTTTCCCTCCAGCCCTCTCTCTCCCTGCGTCCCTCTTTCCCTCCAGCCCTCTCTCTCCCTGCATCCCTCTTTCCCTCCAGCCCTCTCTCTCCCGGCGTCCCTCTTTCCCTCCAGCCCTCTCTCTCCCTGCGTCCCTCTTTCCCTCCAGCCCTCTCTCTCCCTGCGTCCCTCTTTCCCTCCAGCCCTCTCTCTCCCTGCGTCCCTCTTTCCCTCCAGCCCTCTCTCTCCCTGCGTCCCTCTCTCCCTCCAGCCCTCTCTCCCACTCTATGCGGTTGATGACAAAAAGGTGAAAGCCAATCCGATTACAGTGGCAGTTTAATCTGGCCGTCCCACCAAGGGATTTCTCTCTATTTTTCCTTGAGGCTGCAGGGCTGCATGAGGGGAAGGCCTTTGTTTAGAGTATTGTTCCTGTTTGGACCAGGTGAAGCCACAACACACACAGGCGCACGCATGCACTCCTGCACCCACACACTCACACACATACAGTGGGGGGGTGGGTGGCAGGCAGGCACATGACAGCTAGGGGAGTGTTGGGTTGGGGGTTAAGAGATGGAATATTAATGCTACTTTGCCATGAATCTGTATCTATCTGTTATCAAGTTGTCTTACGTCTGTGGTTGTACATTGCTCAGATATTACAACACCGATAATTAAACACAGCATATCAAAGTAGATATGAAAACAGATGGATAAACAAATAGATTTTTAGACATCAATATCACATTTTTCTGTCTTGTCAGAATCATTCTAATTCCACCATTAGTCAAATTTGTACTTTTAATTGTTACTTTTATAAATTATTATGTTGATGTGAACCGAGGTTTGAGCTATTTATGTTTGACATTTTGGTGGTAACATGTGTTCCTGTAGACAGAGGTCTGTCTTAATAGCTGCATCGGGTGGCTTTTAACATTCACAACAGAGGCTCATATCCAGGTACGTGTTGGATGGCTGCCCTTCTCCAAATAACAAAATGACTTGAACCATATTGTACTATTTTAATGATTTAACTAGCATATTGTACAGTGGCACAACACAATGCTGGCTAAACGCAGCTGCGCCTCAGCCTCTCCAGCCTTTCATGTGCTTCGTATCACTCCCTCTTTCATCAGCGGCACCCCGCTATGCCGTTTCAGGGGAGGAGTCCGGTCGCCAAAAGGGATTAGCTTCCAACTGGTACTTGTCCAGTTCTGTTCTGATTTTATGAAAAGGAGCTTAGCTAACCTCCAACTTCAGAAGGGGTTCCTGTGGGGGTAATGTGCCTCTCCAATAGTTTACATTACAATTAACGCCTCGGATAAGCTTTGCCAAGGAAAGAGGCATATCCTTGACGGTGGCAGCGATACTGTAGCAGTGGATGATTAACAAGCAGTGTGAATTTTTGGTAATTTAGTTCCCTAGTTTGACTGCATGTTGGAGCTCTGTTCCCTTTCACCTTTGCAATAATATCACCATTACTATAGCTTATAGCTCAGACACAAAGGTAGGATTGTTAACGTTTGCCTGCTGACAGTACTTCGTCAGTCAAGATCTTTTGTGTTCACACAGCATAGAGCTAGAAGTTGTCAGCCACTCAGAATTGTTAAAATACTCCAATCCAGAAGGTGGCGATAGCGTTGTTTGGTAATGCATTTCTCTGTGTTGCTTAGTTTATGGTCTAGATTTCAATGTTAGCTAGCTAGCTGCGCAAATATTGCTATTTTGTAAAACGCCTTTGATGGTATATATTATTTTCCAACGGTTGTTTACCGACAGATTATTTCACTTATAATTCACTGTATCACAATTCCAGTTGGTCAGAGGTTTTCATACACTAAGTTGACTGTGCCTTTAAACAGCTTGGAAAATTCCAGAAAATGATGTCATGGCTTTAGAAACTTCTGATAGGCTAATTGACATCATTAGAGTCAATTGGAGGTGTACCTGTGGATGTATTTCAATGCCTACCTTCAAACGTTCTGTCTCCATGAGATGAACATACTTTGGTGCGAAAAGTGCAAATCAATCCCAGATCAACAGCAAAGGACCTTGTAAAGATGCTGAAGGAAACCGGTACAAAGTATCTAGAGTGGGGAGAACAAGTATTTGATACACTGCTGATTTTGCAGGTTTTCCTACTTACAAAGCATGTAGAGGTCTGTCATTTTTATCATAGGGACGCTTCAACTGTGAGAGACGGAATCCAAAACAAAAATCCAGAAAATCCCATTGTATGATTTTTAAGTAATTAATTTGCATTTTATTGCATGACATAAGTATTTGATCACCTACCAACCAGTAAGAATTCCGGCTCTCACAGACCTGTTAGTTTTTCTTTAAGAATCCCTCCTGTTCTCCATTCATTACCTGTATTAACTGCACCTGTTTGAACTCGTTACCTGTATAAAAGACACCTGTCCACACACTCAGTCAAACAGACTCCAACCTCTCCACAATGGCCAAGACCAGGGAGCTGTGTAAGGACATCAGGGATAAAATTGTAGACCTGCACAAGGCTGGGATGGGCTACAGGAAAATAGGCAAGCAACTTGGTGAGAAGGCAACAACTATTGGCGCAATTATTAGAAAATGGAAGAATTTCAAAATGACGATCAATCACCCTCGGTCTGGGGCTCCATGCAAGATCTCACCTCGTGGGGCATCAATGATCATGAGGAAGGTGAGGGATCAGCCCAGAATTACACGGCAGGACCTGGTCAGTGACCTGAAGAGAGCTGGGACCACAGTCTCAAAGAAAACCATTAGTGATACACTACGCTGTCATGGATTAAAATCCTGCAGCGCACGCAAGGTCCCTCTGCTCAAGCCAGCGCATGTCCAGGCCCGTCTGAAGTTTGCCAATGACCATCTGGATGATCCAGAGGGGGAATGGGAGAAGGTCATGTGTTCTAATAGAGCTTTTTGGTCTAAACTCCACTCGCCGTGTTTAGAGGAAGAAGAAGGATGAGTACAACCCCAAGAACACCATCCCAAACGTGAAGCATAGAGGTGGAAACATCGTTCTTTGGGGATGCTTTTCTGCAAAGGGGACAGGACGGCTGCACCGTATTGAGGGGAGGATGGATGGGGCCATGTATCGCGAGATCTTGGCCAACAACCTCCTTCCCTCAGTAAGAGCATTGAAGATGGGTCGTGGCTGGGCCTTCCAGCATGACAACAACCCAAAACACACAGCCAGGGCAACTAAGGAGTGGCTCCGTAAGAAGCATCTCAAGGTCCTGGAGTGGCCTAGCCAGTCTCCAGCCCTGAACCCAATAGAAAATCTTTGGAGGGAGCTGAAAGTCCGTATTGCCCAGCAACAGCCCCGAAACCTGAAGGATCTGCCAAAATCCCTGCTGCAGTGTGTGCAAACCTGGTCAAGTACTACAGGAAACATATGATCTCTGTAATTGCAAACAAAGGTTTCTGTACCAAATATTAAGGTCTGCTTTTCTGATGTATCAAATACTTATGTCATGCAATAAAATGCAAATGAATTACTTAAAAATCATACAATGTGATTTTCTGGATTTTTGTTTTAGATTCCATTTCTCACAGATGAAGTGTACCTATGATAAAAATTACAGACCTCTACATGCTTTGTAAGTAGGAAAACCTGCAAAATCGCCAATGTATCAAATGCTTGTTCTCCCCACTGTATATCCACAGTAAAACGAGTCCTATATCGACATAAACTGAAAGGCCGCTCAGCAAGGAAGCCGCCATTAAAAAGCCAGACTACGGTTTGAAACTGCACATGGGGACAAAGATTGTACTTTTTGGAGAAATGTCCTCTGGTCTGATGAAACAAAAATAGAACTGTTTGGCCATAATGACCATCGTTATGTTTGGAGGAAAAAGGGGGAGGCTTGCAAGCCGAAGAACACCATACCAAACGTGAAGCACGGGGGTGGCAGCATCAAGTTGTGGGGGTGCTTTGCTGCAGTAGGGACTGGTGCACTTCACAAAATAGATGGCATCATGAGGATGGAAAATTATGTGGATATATTTAAGCAACATCTCAAGAAATCAGTTAAAGCTTGGTTGCAAATGGGTCTTCCAAATGGACAATGACCCCAAGCATACTTACAAAGTTGTGGAAAAATGGCTTAAGGACAACAAAGTCAAGGTATTGGAGTGGCCATCACAAAGCCATGACCTCAATCCTATTAAACATTTGTGGGCGGAACTGAAAAATCATGTGCGAGCAAGGAGGCCTACAAACCTGACTCAGTTACACCAGCTCTGTCAGGAGGAATGGGCCAAAATTCACCCAACTTATTGTGGGAAGCTTGTGAAAGGCTACCCAAAACGTTTGACCCAAGTTAAACAATTTAAAGGCAATGCTACCAAAAACTAATTGAGTGTATGTAAACTTCTGACCCACTGGTAATGTGATGGAAGAAAGAAAAGCTGAAATAAATAATTCTCTCTACTATTATTCTGACATTTCACATTCTTAAAATAAAGTGGTGATCCTAACTGACCTAAGACAGGGCATTTTTACTAGGATTAAATGTCAGGAATTGTGAAAAAGTGAGTTTAAATGTATTTGGCTAAGGTGTATGTAAACTTCTGATTTAAATTGTATGTGGAGAAAAAAAGGCACAGCACACCAACATCAAAACCTCATCCCAACTGTAAAGTATGGTGGAGGGAGCATCATGGTTGAGAGACGCTTTGCTGCCTCAGGGCCTGGACAGCTTGCGATCCTCGACGGAAAAAATGAATTCCCAAGTTTAGCAAGACATTTTGCAGGAGAATGTAAGGCTGTCTGTCCACCAATTTCTCAACAGAAGTTGGGTGATGCAACAGAAGTAAAGTAACAATAGAATTTCTTCAACAGAAGAAAATACGCCTTCTGGAGTGGCCCAGTCAGAGTCCTGACGTCAACCCGATTGAGATGCTGTGGCATGACTTCGAGAGCAGTTCACACCAGACATCCGAAAGATATTGCTGATCTGAAACAGTTTTGTGAAGACCAAAATTCCTCCTGACCGTTGTGCAGGTCTGATCCGCAACTACAGAACACGTTTGGTTAAGGTTATTGCTGCCAAAGGAGGGTCAACCAGTTATTAAATCCAAGGGTTCACATACTTTCCCAACCTGCACTGTGAATGTTTATACGGTGTGTTCAATAAAGACACGAAAATGTATAATTGTTGTTGTGTTATTAGTTTAAGCAGACTGTGTTTGTCTATTGTTGTGTCAAATTTTATGACCAAGTGTTCACATATATGTTTTCTTGCCACTGTACATCACAGATGACTGAAACACAGTATAACAAAACCGTTTGACATAGAAACACCTGATTTTTGTCCCCCCCCCCCAAAAAAAGTATTAATTCTTTAAAAAAATAACAATCCCCCCCATGAGGGCAAAGAGGGCGCTTTTGGTCATTGACTGCCGGAAAGGGCTACTGCATGTGCCCTTTCCTGTATTAATAATTAATAGTTTACTGTTCTCAGTTTTGGAGTGGAACCATTTTATTTGCGGAGTTCACAACTTGCTACACTTGTGAGAATCATGTTTTGGTTTATTTCATAACCATCATTTACATCATTTGTAAATATTTTCATCGTCTTTTGTTTTAGTGCTCCCCATGTGATCAATGAGCAGGTGTGTGGTTTTTCGGTGCTGATAATGTTGAGGGAGTTCTGATCATGTTGAGGGAGTTCTGATCATGTTGAGGGAGTTCTGATAATGTTGAGGGAGTTCTGATAATGTTGAGGGAGTTCTGATAATGTTGAGGGAGTTCTGATTATGTTGAGGGAGTTCTGATTATGTTGAGGGAGTTCTGATAATGTTGAGGGAGTTCTGATTATGTTGAGGGAGTTCTGATCATGTTGAGGGAGTTCTGATCATGTTGAGGGAGTTCTGATAATGTTGAGGGAGTTCTGATTATGTTGAGGGAGTTCTGATAATGTTGAGGGAGTTCTGATAATGTTGAGGGAGTTCTGATAATGTTGAGGGAGTTCTGATCATGTTGAGGGAGTTCTGATCATGTTGAGGGAGTTCTGATAATGTTGAGGGAGTTCTGATTATGTTGAGGGAGTTCTGATAATGTTGAGGGAGTTCTGATTATGTTGAGGGAGTTCTGATTATGTTGAGGGAGTTCTGATTATGTTGAGGGAGTTCTGATAATGTTGAGGGAGTTCTGATTATGTTGAGGGACTGCACGAGCCTGAGCAGGCATAGAAGTACCTAGCCTGCTGTGCGGTGATATGTAGGAAAGGTTTTTTTGAACATCCATTGCGAATGATAATATATTCAAAATATAGTGTGTCAGAGTAAGCTATTTTGAAAAATCTTTACAACAATCTCCCCCTCGATAATCGGCCATCCATAGTGTGAAAGAGCAATGGAAGTTATAGGCCTACTGCTGCATTGGCCTATACGCTATGAGTTCCATGCGCTCATTTCTTTAGCCGCCTTTGGATCATGGTGTATCAATGTGTCTATGGCAGAGGCTGGGGATTTCACATTAGTTGACTTAACTTTTTAGATTTTTTAATAATTTATATTCATATTTTTACGATTAACCATGTGACCAAAGCTTTTGAGAAACAAAAACGTTATTATTGAAATGAAACTGTTCCATGAAAATGCGCATTTTGAAAATCATAACTGGTACACAGAACAGTAGAAATGGTTGGGTAAATTGTAAGCTTCCCCAAAGTCACACGTCGCCTATGAAGTCTTTGTGAAAGATATTCACGTTTCCATGGTGAGGTTTTGCCTATAGGCTACTTTGAAGCAAGGGTAAGACATGCCTCATAATAGGAAATAAAACATGAAGGTTTCAAACAATTAAGGATAGGGATGTAATTATTGTTTGGATAACCTTATTGACTATTATGTATTGATGTATTGTATTTTTTTCACTATTTATGTGATGGGCAATGCAGAGTACGCTGGAAGAAGCATTATCATTTAATTACCATGGTGAATTATTGGAATGTTTGTTAATGTGTCAATTAATCCCATAAGGGATGGGTTGCCAATTGGCGATTTGACACGAAAATCAAATTTCATTCGTTAAGTATATTTTCAAAATGCATACTGCTTCCAGCTTACATTGTAAAGTGGTGGGTGGTGCGCTGATAGCCTGTTGCCTGCACATGAATGGTGAGTGGGAGGCAAGCTTCAATTACTAGTAGAAGCTCTTTTTAATCGTGCACATAACTGTTTTTAACACGCGATTGCATTTAACACGCGATTGCATTTTCAATTGTTGAGCAATGAATGAGCTTATAAAAGCCCCGTTTTACTCCAGCAGCAACCAGCTGAGGATCTGCAGGAGAAATCCCATTCAAAATAGGTTCTGTATGCTATGCACTTGTGATAGTTAGATAAATAAGAATGTAAGGTGAAAATCTAATTTAATTTTTGTTATCACTCCTGTTGGCTCCCCCACGTGGGGGTTCATGCTCTCTGATTGGCTCAAAGTCATGTTGTTGGCCACTGACGAGCATTGCCATTCTACAAATAGAAAGGGCAGGTTTGTTGCTACTGGGTCGGCACACAGCAGGTACCGCTTTAGTTCTAGCAAGAGAAGGAACGGCCTCCCGCTGTGATAAGTACCTATCAGCAGTCTATCTGCAGTGAGATTCTCTGTGCGTTTCATTCTTTAAAATAATGGGTGACCAGGAAGATGGCCAAGCGGCTATTAGCTCATATCTGGCTTGGCTAGTATGTTCTATGATGGCTATGGCATGGTTAGGATATGATGTTGCTGCCATATGATAGTGCCATGTGTGTCCCTCCCGCTGGTGCTGTTTGTGTCTGGGATGTTGTTCCGTGGTATCAGGCGGTGGGTGAGGAGTCTTCCTGATGGAGCCCTGGCGTTGACACAGCACCACTGAGCAGCCTGTCGTCGTCACGCCACGGATCAGCGGCTGGCGACTTTATTTTAGGCGACACCAGGTGCCGGGTGTTTAGTGCTTGTTACATGATCCAGAGCAAATGTGCAGGGGGTCCATGTGCGACCCTGAGGGATAGAAGGAGAGAGTAGGAATAAAAGTGTGACTGGTCCTGTGACTGGGTCAGCCTTGTCTGTATGCTGGAGTTGAGGAAAGGTCAGAGATTGGGTTGAGGTGCCAGGAATAGGGGTGTGAGATGCCTGGGTGTCACCAGGCCATGTGAGCCCCCCAGCGGGGAGGCCTGCCCCACCCAGCCCACACACCGCCCTCCCAAACCCCAGATCAGCAGAACAATAGCTGGTCAAAGAAGGACAGTTTCAACCCCCTCCTTCCCCTCTCTGTCCCTCACATCTTTCTCTAGCTCTGTTTTTCTCCCTCTCTCTGCCCTCATCTCTAACCCCTCCTTTTTCTTTCTTTCTCTCCTCTGTCCAGCACACACAGATTCTCTCTCCTCTGCGCTCCCTCTCTCTCCCTCTTTCTCCTCTCTCTCTCTTCTTCTCTATCATAAACATGATGCTTTCTCGATCTGAGATGCCTGAGGGACAGAGCACAGACAGGAGCTGTCACCATGACAACGGCTTCTGTGAGCTGCCTGACACCCAGACTCTATTGGCTTGGGGGGAGGGGGGGGTGAAGAGGGGGTAGGAGAGTGGAGGCAGACGACCCCATTTCTCCTCCAGGGACTCTGTGACCTGCTCATGTTCACATGCAGAATTAGCATAAAGAGAGGGAGAAGGAGGCAGTTTGGGCACTGTGTGTTAAAGGGTGTGGGGGCGTGTCCATAAGGGATCTCCCCTAGGTCCTAGTGGCCATGTCTGTTCTTGGCCAGACTGAAGCCAAGAGGCTTGTGGTGTCATTTTAGAAGCTGTGATATGTTGTTTTATATAGGCCTAGTATATGAATCATACATCAGTTTCAATGTACTGTGGGATGGTACTCTCAAAGTGTCTTCTAGCGTGTGTGTGTGTGTGTGTGTGTGTGTGTGTGTGTGTGTGTGTGTGTGTGTGTGTGTGTGTGTGCGCCTCCGTGTGTGTTTGTTCACTAACTGACCCCTGCCGTCTATAAAACAAGGGATGTCTCCATAGCATTAGTTGGCCTATGTGCGTTTCAACAACAGTAGCTTGTGAATGGCCTGCTCCAGTCTCCTCAGATCAGCCCTCTGAGTCCCTCCTCTCCATCCCTCTTAGACACCCTTATCTGGAGAAGCATCTAGGATCAGATCTAAACTCACTGGATTACTGGGGTCTCACTGCCTCTCCCTTTCAAAGTTAAAGACCCAACGTTCTGGTTGATGGTTTTGCTAGTTTTGTGGAACCCTGGTTGTATGTGCTGCACCTGCCAATTCTGTGGCTAGCTGTGAGTTTGGACTGAAAGATCTTGCGTTCATTGATGAAGAAAAGATGGAAGCCTTGACTTCTGAAATATCACCATGGTTCTGATGTGACGTGAGGCCAGAAACCAAGGACTGACTCTGGTTCTAAACACTTTTGCAGCCCTAAAATGTGTGCTTTCCTCCTGAATTAATATCATTACGATTGTTTCCATTTCAATTTATTGCATTTGATCCAGAGAACGCTGGAAGATCCACTTTTCTTAAATTTCATGATCACCTGTTAATGGAAACTTTCTTAATTGATCTTGCAAGATTAAATTCAAAGCACAGAGGCAATGGTTCTGACTGAGATACAGTGGACTGTTGATGTGGCGGAAATCTTTTCAGTGTTTGCATTACCTGCAGAATGGCTGTGAAATGCAGTGCACCGTGTTTATGTGGAGTTTGGCAGGCTGCCGCCTCAGCTCTAAGTGAACATAGCTAATGAAAACTGTATGAAAGTGGGAGAAAAGAGGGAGAAAAGAGAGCAAGAGAGATGAGAGGAGAGTGAGGGGAAGAGAGGAGAGTGAGGGGAAGAGCGAAGGAGAGGAGAGTAAGGGACTGGAGGGAGAGGCAACGAGAGGCAGGAAGAGGAGGGAGAGGCAACGAGAGGCAGGAGGAGGAGGGAGAGGCAACGAGAGGCAGGAGGAGGAGGAGGGAGAGGCAACGAGAGGCAGGAGGAGGAGGGAGAGGCAACGGAGGCAGGAGGAGGAGGGAGAGGCAACGAGAGGCAGGAGGAGGAGGAGGGAGAGGCAACGAGAGGCAGGAGGAGGAGGAGGGAGAGGCAACGAGAGGCAGGAGGAGGAGGAGGGAGAGGCAACGAGAGGCAGGAGGAGGAGGGAGAGGCAGGAGGAGGAGGGAGAGGCAACGAGAGGCAGGAGGAGGAGGAGGGAGAGGCAACGAGAGGCAGGAGGAGGAGGGAGAGGCAACGAGAGGCAGGAGGAGGAGGGAGAGGCAACGAGAGGCAGGAGGAGGAGGAGGGAGAGGCAACGAGAGGCAGGAGGAGGAGGAGGAGGGAGAGGCAACAAGAGGCAGGAGGAGGAGGGAGAGGCAACGAGAGGCAGGAGGAGGAGGAGGGAGAGGCAACGAGAGGCAGGAGGAGGAGGGAGAGAGTGTGAGATCAGGGCGGTCTGCCACTCTGTGAACACTGACATATTTAGACTAATAATCAAGGAGGGAGAGCATGTGGCTATGAATATGGTCCCTTGTGTTGATCTGTGTGTGTGTGGGCTCATGTCTTTGCCTGTTTGTTGGTGTGTATCCATACACCCTAGAAGGAGTAAACATCTCTAGTTGTGCCTGCAAACGCGTTTGAGTATCCCTTTCCATTTAGCAGCAATGTACAGTGTCACAGAGAGAGGGTCAAAGGGCGGTTGCTACCAAATCAAAGCCAGAAGTTGAAAAGGAGGCACAGAGAGGGGGTCGCAGCACTGCTACAGGACAGCCAGGGGTCGGATGGGAGAGTGGCTAGCTGGGAGGAGAGGGGTGCTGTTAGGGGGGGAAAATACTGATGAAACCGCTCAGAACATACCAAACAGGAGTAAACCATAAGCATGTTTCACTCCTATGAATCCCCTCCGCTGAGGAGTCTACTGGGCTTCTTAGCCAGCTACTGGAGCCCCTCTCACAACAAAAGTAATGGGGGGGATCTCTGACCCCTCTCTCACTCACTTTCTCTGTCTCTCTCTCTCTGAGGAAGCATGATAGTGGTGTGCTTTATGCAGGGTGAGAAATTTTTCTATTAGGATGTATTTATTTATGGTGAATCTGGTGCAGGTTAGCCCACGAACATGCACACGCACATGCACACTCTCTGAAAATCTTACCAATGCACTCTCTCTCCTCTCTTTTCCTCTCACATCCCCTCTCCCTCATTACAATCATCTTGGAAGGTAAATATTTACCAGATAGTGCCCAAATGGCAGTAGGAACCCAGGAAATGTCAGGGTGCTGGCTGTTTAACCTGTGTGTGTTTGCCTGCCTGCCCCACCGCCAGCCCAGTGAACTCTTCTAGGGAACGTGGTTCTGCTGCCAGTCGCTTGTCTCTCCCCTGTGCTCCAAGGGACGCGGGCCAGGGTGGATGGACAGAGACGTGATTTATGGGAGTGCCACTCACAAATAACTCTTGCCTTTTACTCATGTAGTCCTCAGTGACAGCTAATGACAAAGAGATTTTAAATGACCATGTGTGTATGCTCGGTGGTGCGGCGCACAGAACAATTTGTATTCCCAGAGTTCTGTAATGGCTGCACAGGTAGGCAGGCAGGCGACGTGAGAGAAAGGGAGCGAGAGAGATGTTCTGTTCCTCAGCTCTCCTACCCTGTATTCTTGAAAACTAGCTCCCTCCTTTTTTTTACCCTGCTCTCTTTCATCCCATTTGATCAGTTCCATACTACAGCCGTGCCAACCCTCACTTACTCTTACACCTCCTCCCCTGTGTCCACACTCTCCTGCTCTGTCTCTCCCTCTGCCCTCTCGTTCTACTCTGTTTACTCCCTCTTTCTCTCTCTCTTCTATCTTTCCTTTTCTCGTTCTCCTCCTTCATTCTTTCTCTCTGCCACTCGTTCTTTCTTCGTACCCCAGGCCCCTCAAAGGTCCAGGCAGCTCCACAGACCCTCCATTGTCTTGGGAATGTGGTAGCTGTCTCCCTCCCCATCTCCTTCCCCCTCTCATCCTCCCCCCTCTCTCTTGCAGGAGCTTGGGGTGCTGTGCTCTGCTGTGCTCCTGGGTCCTGATGGCCACTAGGTTACTGACTCTGACCTGAGAAACAGCACAGAGACCTGGAGAGGAGTGGAGCGGGAAGTCTGTGTGCGTGGGGCGTACAGGGGGAAACCTTTGTCTCGGTATGCTGAAAAGACAGCTGCTCTTTATTAGGAGGTCCCACATTTGCCTTTTTCTCATCGCCTGTGAATTACTCGTCTGATTCCTGTTCCCTCTAGCTCCCTTTGTTCTTGAAAAAAAAATGTTTATAAACCTACTAGTTGATTTTCACTTGGATCATATTCGACAATGGCTTTCTGAAATGTATGTGCATCGAGGGTGAGCGCAAGAAAATTCCTACCTATGCTCTTTTGTGTTTCTTCGAAAATCACTTTGTTAAGAGTAGCGGTCGAAGACTAAAGTGCATCCTAGTATTATGTACTTAACAAAATGTTTCCAGAAGCTGGTGTCACAGCAAGACTGTCATGAGATGGTCAACAACAGCCAGGGGTTCCCCAAGTAGCCACACAGTCGTCACTAGGTATACCATTAGGTGTATGAGCTGAGGTTTAGTCAACAAAGAACTGGTGCCTCCGTTGTGGAGGGTCAGAGGGCAGATAGGTACAGTGGTGCTCCTGAGTGAACGCCTGCTCCCCTGAGAATGCCCTTCCTGCCAGCCAGGCCCGTAATACTCCCTATCTGAAGTAGGTTGGCTAAACTGGAACTGGATCAGACTGGGCTGACTTGGACCGGTTTAAAGTTCTCAGCCTTCCACACGCAGCTCAACCCCCATGTATCGCCTATCCAATTAAGAGGTGTATGTTTGTTCAATTGGAGATGTGTTACTTAGTTCTTTATAAGCATTTCTCAAGCCCTAGTTGCTGAAAATGGCCACAACATGTATGCTCATTTCTGGCAATACTGACAGCATGCAAGTGATACTGTCCCTGAAAGTAGCTCTCAGAAACCACACGGTTGAGAGAACTGCTCCGGCTCTCGCCTCTTCCCTCACCTCTCTCTCCTTACTCTACATTAGTAGGAGTAATATATGGTAATTATTTAATTGTTGCGATTTATAGACGTCTCGTTTAGGCTTTTAAGGTACAACCATATTGCCTTTGGCGTTCTGGAATGTTTGCAACTCTCTCTAACTTCCTTGCTCTTTCTTTCTTTCTTTCTTTCTTTCTTTCTTTCTTTCTCTAATTTATTTTCCCTCTTTCTTCCTATCTGAGCCTCCCCTCCCTCCATCCTCCACTTTCGCAACTCTGCAAATCCAGTTGTGCAGGGATAGTGAGAGAGGAAAAAGGAAAAGGGAGAGGGTGGATTTTGGTATCCAGACTGCCAGAAACTCTTCATTTTTAATAAGTCCCAAAGGAGGTGTTGCCCATTAAGTATATTATATTATACAAACCTTCTGGCCAAGTTGGGGTACTGGGATCCCGGTTAGGAACTACACTGGCCCTTTAAGTGTTGGAGAGAGGAAGTCTGTCTGAGGCCTACAAAATGTGCCCTTTGATCAGGCAGCCTGCAGGTAGGAAACGGTGCATAAGAACTGCCGTGATGATTTCTGTTGACCTCATTGGACATCTCATTGGCAGACAGGGATTATACAGTTCACTCTGGCTACCTTATCTGAGGTCTGTGTGTAGTATTCAATGCCAAGGTGCTGGACTTGTTGGATTTGGTGTTTATAGTGTTCGTTGTATTGTTTCTAGAGTCCGAATTGCTTCATGCCTCATTCTCATAATAACCTTTTTAGAAAGACATACACTTACTATTCCAGCCATATACTACCATTGACTGAAGTTAACTCATGAGTGAAAAAGACAAGGAGTGTTTCTCAATATGCATACTACCGTGCACTGTCATGCTCCAAGTGCATTCTCAGAGGACGTTCTCTTGAGTATGATCTTGTGTGGAGAATGCATAAAACATTACTTTGGAGAAACACTCGCACTCCCCCTACTGTATTACCTAATGCTGCACCTCCCCATTCACTCAACCTTCTTCCAGCAAGGACAAGTACAACAATTGAGACAAAATAATATATTCACAAAGAAAACGTTTTATGACATAATTATCAGCTAGCTATATGTGAATCATAATAATCTAGCTAGCCATCTAGTTAAACAGGCAAAAATGACCTAAAACTAATGTTATGTGAGGTAGATGTCTATTCTTCATGGGTGGCTAGCTACAGTGGCTTGCGAAAGTATTCACCCTCTTGACATTTTTCCTATTTTGTGGCCTTACAACCTGGAATTAAAATATATTTTTGGGGAGTTTGTATCATTTGATTTACACAACATGCCTACCACTTTGAAGATGCAAAATATTATTATTGTGAAACAAACAAGAAATAACACAAAAAAACAGAAATCTTGAGCGTGCATAACTATTCACCCCACCAAAGTCAATACTTTGTAGAGCCACCTTTTGCAGCAATTATAACTGCAAGTATCTTGGGGTAAGTCTCTAAAAGCTTGGCACATCTAGCCACTGGAATTTTTGCCCATTCTTCAAGGCAAAACTGCCCCAGCTCCTTCACGTTGGATGGGTTCCGCTGGTGTACAGAAATCTTTAAGTCATACCACAGATTCTCAATTTGATTGAGGTCTGGGCTTTGACTAGGCCATTCCAAGACATTTAAATGTTTCCCCTTAAACCACTTGAGTGTTGCTTTAGCTGTATGCTTAGGGTAATTTTCCTGCTGGAGGGTGAACCTCCATCCAAGTCTAATCTCTGAAAGATTGAAACAACAGGTTTCCCTCAAAACATTTCCTGTATTTAGCACCATCCATCATTCCTTCAATTCTGACCAGTTTCCCAGTCCCTGCCGATGAAAAACATCCCCACAGCATGATGCTGTCACCACCATGCTTCGCTGTGGGGATGATGTTCTTGGGGTGATGAGAGGTGTTGGGTTTGTGCCAGACAGCATTTTCCTTGATGGCCAAAAAGCTCCATTTTAGTCTCATCTGACCAGAGTACCTTTTTACATAAGTTTGGGGAGTTTCCCAAATGCCTTTTGGCGAACACCAAACGCACTTGCTTATCTTTATCTTTAATCAATGGCTTTTTTCTGGCCATTCTTCCGTAAAGCCCAGCTCTGTGGAGTGTACTGCTTAACTTCTTGCGTCAAGCAATCCCGTATCCGGGAGCGTAATCATAGCCTCAAGCTCATTAGCATAACGCAACATTAACTATTCATGAAAATCGCTAATGAAATGAAAGAAATATATTCACTCACAAGTTTAGCCTTTTGTTAACAACACTGTCATCTCAGATTTTCAAAATATGCTTTTGAACCATAGCTACACAAGCATTTGTGTAAGAGTATTGATAGCTAGCATAGCATTAGCCTAGTATTCAGCAGGCAACATTTTCGCAAAAACAAATAAAATAATTTACCTTTGAAGAACTTCGGATGTTTTCAATGAGGAGACTCTCAGTTAGATAGCAAATGTTCAGTTTTTCCAAGAAGATTATTTGTGTAGGAGAAATCGCTCCGTTTTGTTCATCACATTTGGCTAAGAAAACCCCCCGAAAATTCAGTCATTACAACGCCAAACTTTTTTCTAAATTAACTCCATAATATCGACAGGAACATGGCAAACGTTGTTTAGAATCAATCCTCAAGGTGTTTTTCACATATCTATTCGATGGTAAATCATTTGTGGCAGTTGACTTTCTCCTCTGAAGCAAATGGTAAAATGCACGCAGCTGGAGATTACGCAACAATTTTGACGGAGGACACCAAGCGGGCACCTGGTAAATGTGGTCTCTTATGGTCAATCTTCCAATGATATGCCTACAAATACGTCATAATGCTGCAGACACCTTGGGGAAACGACAGAAAGTGTAGGCTCATTCCTGGCGCATTTACAGCCATATAAGGAGACATTGGAACACAGCGCACTCACAATCTGGGCCATTTCCTGTTTGAAATTTCATCTTGGTTTTGCCTGTAGCATCAGTTCTGTGGCACTCACAGATAATATCTTTGCAGTTTTGGAAATGTCAGAGTGTTTTCTTTCCAAAGCTATCAATTATATGCATAGTCGAGCATCTTTTCGTGACAAAATATCTTGTTTAAAACGGGAACGTTTTTCTATCCAAAAATTAAAAGAGTGCCCCCTATATCGAAGAAGTTAAAGTGGTCCTATGGACAGATACTCCAATCTCTGCTGTGGAGCTTTGTAGCTCCTTAAGGGTTATCTTTGTTCTCTTTGTTGCGCCTCTGATTTAATGCCCTCCTTGCCTGGTCTGTGAGTTTTGATGGGCGGCCCTCAAGTAAAAATTCCCTTAAACAGTCCTTAAGCCATTTTGCCTCAACCTGGAAGTATGCTTGGGATCATTGTCCATTTGGAAGACCCATTTGCGACCAAGCTTTAACTTCCTGACTGATGTCTTGAGATGTTGCTTCAATATATCCACATAATTTCCCTGGCTCATGATGCCATCTATTTTGTGAAGTGCACCAGTCCCTCCTGCAGCGAAGCACCCCCACAACATGATGCTGCCACCCCCGTGCTTCACCTTTGGGATGGTGTTCTTCGGCTTGCAAGCCTCCCCTTTTTCCTCCAAACATAACGATGGTCTTTATGGCCAAACAGTTTTATTTTTGTTTCATCAGACCAGAGGACATCTCTCCAAAAAGTACAATCTTTGTCCCCATGTGCAGTTGCAAACCATAGTCTGGCTTTTTTATGGCTGTTTTGGAGCAGTGGCTTCTTTCTTGCTGTGCAGCCTTTCGGGTTATGTCGATATAGGACTCTCTTTACTGTGGATATAGATACATTTGCACCTGTTTCCTCCAGCATCTTCACAAGGTCCATTGCTGTTGTTCTGGGATTGTTTTGCACTTTTCTCACCAAAGTACGTTCATCTCTAGGAGACAGAATACGACTCCTTCCTGAGCGGTATGACAGCTGCGTGGTCCCATGGTGTTTATACATGCGTACTATTGTTTGTACAGATGAACGTGGTACCTTCAGGCGTTTGGAAATTGCACCCAAGGATGAACCAGACTTGTGGAGGTCTACAATTTTTTTCTGAGGTCTTGGCTGATTTCTTTTGATTTTCCCATGATGTCAAGCAGAGGCACTAAGTTTGAAGGTAGGTCTTGAAATACATCACAGGTACTCCTCCAATAGGCTAATTTACATCATTTGAGTCAATCAGAAGCTTCTGAAGCCATGACATAATTTTCTGGAATATTCCAAGCTGGTTAAAGGCACAGTCAGTGTATGTAAACTTCTGACCTACTTTTCATTTCACTTCATCAATTTGGACTATTTTGTGTATGTCCGTTACATGAAATCCAAATAAAAATCTATTTCAATTACAGGTTGTAATGCAACAAATTAGAAAAAATGCTAAGGGGGTGAATAGTTTTGCAAGGCACTGTAGATAGCCATGAAGAATTGTTATCTGGCTAACGAACAGTAGTAGCTAGCCATTTAGCCCTATTGACGTACTATGGACTTGCGATCTATGCACACCACAGTGGGTATTGTAGGCAGGTGAACATGCCAAAATAACATGCCATGTATTTATTAACGTGCCAATATAAAATATTATATTCAGGCAACATATGAGATGTGAATAGGCAACATTCATTCCAAAGTCGGAGTGTATTTACTCTGTCTTCAGCTCAAATAATATCTGACATTACTTTCAAGAACGTCATTGTTTTCTATGCATACTTTCCGTTGAAGCTTACATCGATGTACATATTTTGAAGCATGCAAACATAGTACGCATTTGAGAAGGGCCCTCCATGCTCCATATTACATATTTTGATTTGTACTCTCCCGTGCTCGGAGCACTGTAGAGTGCATTTGGAGAAATCCCCAGGATCTGTCTGTCTGACTCAGTCAATATAGTATATATGGTCCCCGTCAGAGCAGAGCAGTGGTGACACCTACAGTATGTGAAAGCAGTTGTAAAGGATTTAGAGAGGCGGAGATCAACGTCACACTCTGTGCTCCTGTATATGACACATACAGTGGAGTCCTCTAGCGCCAGCCACCCTATTCCCCAATTAACCGTGTGTGTGGCCAGTGGCAGTCAGGAGAGGTGCCTTGTCCTTGTTTAGACTGGAGCTGCATTTTTGGGAAGGGCCCATAAGTAAGCATTTCACTAGTCTACGCCTGTTGTTTACGAAGCATGTGACAAATAAAAATGGATTTGATTTAATTTAAATTGTTTAATTAAGCTCCATCATGGCACCTTTCTCTAGTGGCTGACACTGACCTAATGAGGGAGGGAAAGGTCACAGGCAGAGGAGGGGTGCTCACCTTTCACACTACGAGGGGTGGGTGTGTGTGTGTGTGTATGTATGTGTGTGCAGGGCTCTAAAGTGTGAACATTTTGGTTGCTAGCTAAGTTGTTAGCTAGCTAGCTAGGTTGTTAGCTAGCTAGCTAGGTTGTTAGCTAGCTAGCTAGGTTGTTAGCTAGCTAGCTAACAACCTGGTAACTTTACTGGTCGGCTATATTGAACATTTTGGGGACACAGAAAGAAAGGAAAATGGATAGCTTCTTCAGTAGATCAATGATCATAGCAATAAATGAATCACTGATCTCTTGCATGTCCTCACTCACAGTGTTCTTAAAGAGACAGTATACAATTTTCTATATAATGTATCTCAATAGGAAAATAGTGCTTTTACACAATGTGGAAACCTAATATTCAACAAATTACTTTGTAATTTCAATAACAGGTATTTGTATAATTGTGTTTTTTTTATTTATTATTATAAACAAATGTATTTACAGTGTTACCTTTAACCTCTCTGGGATATGTGGGACTGGCGTCCCACCTGGCCAGAAGCCAGGGGAAATGCTGAGCGCCAAATTCTAATAAATTACTATAAAAATCAAACTTTCATTAAATCACACATGCAAGACAGCAAATTAAAGCTACACTTGTTGTAAATCCAGCCAACGTGTCCGATTTCAAAAAGGCTTTTCGGCGAAAGCAAACGATGCTATTATCTGAGGATAGCACCTATGTAAACAAAAAGAGAAAATCATATTTCAACCCTGCAGGCGCGACACAAAACGCAGAAATAAAAATGTAACTCATGCCTTACCTTTGACGAGCTTCTTTTGTTGGTACTCCAATATGTCCCATAAACATCACAAATGGTATTTTTGTTCGATTAATTCCGTTGATAGATATCCAAAATATCAATATTTTTGGCGCTTTTGATCCAGAAAAACACTGGTTCCAACTTACGCAACGTGACTACAAAATATCTCAAAGGTTACCTGTAAACTTTGCCAAAACATTTCAAACTACTTTTGTAATAAAACTTTAGGTCTTTTTTTAACATAAAAATCGATAAAATTGAAGACGGAATGATCTGTGTTCAATACAGGAGTAAAACAAACTGTAGCTAGCTTTCTGGTCACGCTCCTCTATCTAACAGTACACTACAAGTGACCCTCGTTCTGAACAGGGCTACTTCTTCATTACACAAAGGAAAAACCTCAACCAATTTCTAAAGACTGGTGACATCCAGTGGAAGCGGGAGGTACTGCAAGAAGGTCCCTTAGAAATCTGGATTCCCAATGAAAACCCATTGAAAAGAGTGACTTCAAAACAAAACAAAATCTGAATGATTTGTCCTCGCGGTTTCGCCTGCTAAATAAGTTCTGTTATACTCACAGACATGATTCAAACAGTTTTAGAAACTTCAGAGTGTTTTTTTAATCAAATCTACTAATAATATGCATATCTTATCTTCTGGGGATGAGAGGCAGGCAGTTGAATTTGGGCATGCATTTAATCCAGACATGAAAATACTGCCCCCTGTCAAGAAGTTAAAGAAGTGCCTAATTTTTGACTGGTATTAATAAATTAATATACTTATTTTCCACCATAATTTGCAAATAAATTAATTAAAAATCCCACAATGTGATTTTCTGGATTTTTTTCTTCTCATTTTATCTGTCATAGTTGAAGTGTACCTATGATGAAAATTACAGGCCTCTCTCATCTTTTTAAGTGGGAGAACTTGCACAACTGGTGGCTGACTAAATACTTTTTTGCCCCACTGTATAACTAACTGCTAGTTAGGCTCTTCCACTACCGCGCAGACATTAGCCAGACACTGATGTATGCTGACACACTGATGGTTATTGTATGTGTTGGTCTGCTCTCAGCACAAGTGTCGGCCAGGTATTATATCTGCATCCGTGCGCCTGTGATGGGGAGATTGCTAAGCAGCAGGAGCCTTAGCAAGGGGTCTGGGGCAAGATGGGTGTTGAGTGGAGACAGTCCCCCAGCCAAGAGGCCTCCTCCTGGGCTGACATCTCACAGGGCTGTCAGAGGCTCCAGGGGCCCTGATGTGGGATGCTGCCGAGGCAGAAGTGTGTGTGGTTGGGAGGGGTCTGAGGATTGGCTTGGTCAGGGTGGTAGATCAGGGCGGCAAGGGGGTTCCTTCTTCCCTCCCTGGAAGATTTGTTTACTGATAATTAATTTACCTGATTGACACAATAGCTGCCGGATCAGTGGGAGGAAAGCAAGTGGTGTGCCGAGCCGGCCTCCTCTCTCCACTTGTCATGGAGGGCTTTCCCATGTAGTCATGTTTGGAGTCAGGTTCCTGCACCACGCTGATCTCTCTCCAATTGATTAAAGGGCACATCTGTAAGCCAGCAGCTCTGATTACGCATTCCAGCCTCTCCAGCTAATCTTTATAGAGCTGACTTCAGTGACAGAGTTATTGGAGCAGTTCAAGCTGGGTCTGAGGACAGGAGGAGAGAGGAGGAGAGGGAGGGGCGGTGATGACAGGCAGCAGTCGCGTGGCCATGAATGCAGTGGTTTGTCATGGAGATCGACTGAGGCTTTCCAGCCCCAGTCCCAGTTCCAGGCAGATGCATGGCCAAGCAGTCTGCCTGCCAGCTCCACTCTGATCTACTGACTACTACAGTCCCGCCACTGGCTGAGTGTATGACTGTGTACACACACACAAACACACACACACACGCAGCACCATCTTTCCGAAATGAATTCATTCCAACCTGTCTGGAGCCTCTCCCACCTGCTCATCTGCTCCAGATGTATTTCTTTCTGAATCCTCCCATCCCCCATAAACCTCAGCGTCTTACCATGAATTAACTCCACTCTGCTGTCCATCTCCAGCTCCAGCTCTGATATTCATATTTTTCCAGTAGCAGAAATAGAAAAGCCATAGCATTGGTGGATATTGTAGGCTTAGCCGAGTGGCTAAATCCACTCCTGGATATGTGCAGAGCAGTGTGTGTGTCTGCAGGAGTCTGGCGGTCTGTGTCTGTGTGTGTTGTGGCCAGCCAGCAGGTGATCAGTGTTGCCCTGCTTGTCTCGGAGCAGATAAGACTGGATCCATTACCCCCCTGGAACCGATGTCCAGATCAATGGGGCAGATTGCAGCGCTCACTCACTGTCTCATGTCCAGCTAGGCAGCAAGTGATACTGATAATTAAAAAAGCAGTAGCTAATTACTTCAGAGTGCTCACAGAACAATCAATGGGTTTGGGTTGGTTGTGTGTTCCTTCTTAGGAGATATACAGACCCACTGGAAGAAAACATCATAAACTTTATTATTGATGGCTAGGAGGGAGGGATGGGAGCGTGAGCAGGGCATAGTGCTGCTGCTGCATAAATACAGGAGAGAGAAGGAGCAGAGACAATGGTGTGTAAAGGGTTCAATACTGTGGGGATTTTGTGTATCCGTTTGTGTGTTTGAGAGATTGAGAGAGGGGGAGATAGAGGTGGCTAACAGACCAGCTATCAAAAGCCACAGGCTCCTTTAAACTACATCGCGCTCTCTCTCGCTCTCTCTTGCTCGCTCTCTCTCTCGCTCTCGCTCTCTCTTGCTCCCTGGCCAGGCTGATGATTGACGGCCTGAGGGTTTTAATGGGCACTGGAGAGAGAGAGCTGAGGTTGGTGTTGTCATGGCAACAAGGAGAACGGGCCTTTTGCTGCTTTACCTGGGAGTGCAGTGGAACATCGCTGGCTGGCTGGCTGACTGGCTGTGTGCTTCACAAACATGTACCCCTCCTCTCCTCCTCATCCCCTCCCCTCTTCCTCTCTCCTCCTCCCTACCCTGACCAGTCCATGTCAGCTTCTACTGACCAACTGGCCGCCTGCGGTCAGCACAGCTACCCAGAATGCCTCTGATCACACTGCAGATTATGCAGATGAGCCCGCTTGTAATTCTCTCTGCTCAGACAGACTCGCCACTTTCTGCCTCTGTGTGTGTGTGAATATCCTCTATCCACAGTATCCTCAACTGACTGGACATACAACTACCAGTAGTTTATTTGGGGTCACCAGTGAAAATTCTTTATTCCCATGTGCCTCCATTATACCTGTTTTTTTTGTCCAGTCTGTCTCTCCATTGATCTTCCACTGGCTCAGCCCTCGCTCAGTCGTGCATGTTTAACATGCTGAGGGCTGCTGTGTGTGTTTCTGATGGCTTTCAATTTTTTCAATTGTTTAAGCACAATTTTGAAAACAGGGCCCGGTTTGTCAAAACACTACACACAATTAGCACAACCCTACAAAGTAGCACAACACTTCAGATCATTTGCAAAATGGAACACTTTTGTCAAAAATATACACGACTTCATAAAAATAATTTTTTGTTACCATACAAAACACACACATTTCATATGACTTCAATCTTTTTGAACCAGTTACACACTGATGTTGCTAACCTAAAACACTTTTAGCAAGTCTAATTGTCAGTGATTAGAGTACTGTAAATTAAGTACACAGAAAGTGCAGCTATACAAACACTACACAAGACCAATGCTGCAGACTGAGGAGAACATCATTTATTTCTCTCCATATACCCAAATCAGTCAACATGTCAACATGGAGAATCACAACAGAACATGTCCCAGTTTTCATGCTACTACAGTAGTGTGCATAACACTGTTAGCTCAGCAAACAGACAAACGTAAAATACTGTATCCAGTACAGGGTACGATTACAGTAAATAACAACAACAACAAACATAAAAAATAATCTGAAAAAAACTGACAATATTGTACAGAAAATACAACATTAAACATACTATACATTATCTCTTCGCCTAGCTGGATCTGGCCAGAGAATTTCATCAACATCACAAGCAATATCGTCATTAGCAAGACAACACGGGAAGAAACGTCTTGAATGTCGAATCCATCCTTGCACAGTTGCGGCGTCGACTTGGTCACAGGCGTCGTCCATGGCCTGAATGAGGGGTACCTGGGCCTGGGGCTGGAGATCGTAAACCTTCCTGGCCTGAATGAGGGGTACCTGGGCCTGGGGCTTGAGATCGTAAACCTTCCTGACCTGAATGAGGGGTACCTGGGGCTGGGGCTGGAGATCGTAAACCTTCCTGACCTGAATGAGGGGTACCTGAGCCTGGGGCTTGAGATCGTAAACCTTCCTGACCTGAATGAGGGGTACCTGGGGCTGGGGCTGGAGATCGTAAACCTTCCTGGCCTGAATGAGGGGTACCTGGGGCTGGGGCTGGAGATCGTAAACCTTCCTGGCCTGAATGAGGGGTACCTGGGGCTGGGGCTGGAGATCGTAAACCTTCCTGGCCTGAATGAGGGGTACCTGAGCCCGGGGCTGGAGATCGTAAACCTTCCTGACCTGAATGAGGGGTACCTGGGGCTGGGGCTGGAGATCGTAAACCTTCCTGGCCTGAATGAGGGGTACCTGAGCCTGGGGCTGGAGATCGTAAACCTTCCTGGCCTGAATGAGGGGTACCTGAGCCTGGGGCTGGAGATCGTAAACCTTCCTGGCCTGAATGAGGGGTACCTGAGCCTGGGGCTGGAGATCGTAAACCTTCCTGGCCTGAATGAGGGGTACCTGAGCCCGGGGCTGGAGATCGTAAACCTTCCTGGCCTGAATGAGGGGTACCTGAGCCTGGGGCTGGAGATCGTAAACCTCCATGGCCTGAATGAGGGGTACCTGAGCCTGGGGCTGGAGATCATAAACCTTCCTGGCCTGAATGAGGGGTACCTGAGCCTGGAGATCGTAAACCTCCATGGCCTGAATGAGGGGTACCTGAGCCTGGGGCTGGAGATCGTAAACCTTCCTGGCCTGAATGAGGGGTACCTGAGCCTGGGGCTGGAGATCGTAAACCTTCCTGGCCTGAATGAGGGGTACCTGAGCCTGGGGCTGGAGATCGTAAACCTTCCTGGCCTGAATGAGGGGTACCTGGGGCTGGGGCTGGAGATCATAAACCTTCCTGGCCTGAATGAGGGGTACCTGAGCCTGGGGCTGGAGATCGTAAACCTTCCTGGCCTGAATGAGGGGTACCTGAGCCTGGGGCTGGAGATCGTAAACCTTCCTGGCCTGAATGAGGGGTACCTGAGCCTGGGGCTGGAGATCGTAAACCTTCCTGGCCTGAATGAGGGGTACCTGAGCCTGGGGCTGGAGATCGTAAACCTTCCTGGCCTGAATGAGGGGTACCTGAGCCCAGGGCTGGAGATCGTAAACCTTCCTGGCCTGAATGAGGGGTACCTGAGCCTGGGGCTGGAGATCGTAAACCTCCATGGCCTGAATGAGGGTACCTGAGCCTGGGGCTGGAGATCATAAACCTTCCTGGCCTGAATGAGGGGTACCTGAGCCTGGAGATCGTAAACCTTCCTGGCCTGAATGAGGGGTACCTGAGCCTGGGGCTGGAGATCGTAAACCTTCCTGGCCTGAATGAGGGGTACCTGAGCCTGGGGCTGGAGATCGTAAACCTTCCTGGCCTGAATGAGGGGTACCTGGGGCTGGGGCTGGAGATCGTAAACCTCCATGGCCTGAATGAGGGGTACCTGAGCCTGGGGCTGGAGATCGTAAACCTTCCTGGCTTGAATGAGGGGTACCTGAGCCTGGGGCTGGAGATCGTAAACCTTCCTGGCCTGAATGAGGGGTACCTGAGCCTGGGGCTGGAGATCGTAAACCTTCCTGGCCTGAATGAGGGGTACCTGGGGCTGGGGCTGGAGATCATAAACCTTCCTGGCCTGAATGAGGGGTACCTGAGCCCGGGGCTGGAGATCGTAAACCTTCCTGACCTGAATGAGGGGTACCTGAGCCTGGGGCTGGAGATCGTAAACCTTCCTGGCCTGAATGAGGGGTACCTGAGCCCAGGGCTGGAGATCGTAAACCTTCCTGGCCTGAATGAGGGGTACCTGAGCCTGGGGCTGGAGATCGTAAACCTTCCTGGCCTGAATGAGGGGTACCTGAGCCTGGGGCTGGAGATCGTAAACCTTCCTGGCCTGAATGAGGGGTACCTGAGCCTGGGGCTGGAGATCGTAAACCTTCCTGGCCTGAATGAGGGGTACCTGAGCCTGGGGCTGGAGATCGTAAACCTTCCTGGCCTGAATGAGGGTACCTGAGCCCGGGGCTGGAGATCGTAAACCTTCCTGGCCTGAATGAGGGGTACCTGAGCCTGGGGCTGGAGATCGTAAACCTCCATGGCCTGAATGAGGGGTACCTGAGCCTGGGGCTGGAGATCGTAAACCTTCCTGGCTTGAATGAGGGTACCTGAGCCTGGGGCTGGAGATCGTAAACCTTCCTGGCCTGAATGAGGGGTACCTGAGCCTGGGGCTGGAGATCGTAAACCTTCCTGGCCTGAATGAGGGGTACCTGGGGCTGGGGCTGGAGATCATAAACCTTCCTGGCCTGAATGAGGGGTACCTGAGCCCGGGGCTGGAGATCGTAAACCTTCCTGACCTGAATGAGGGGTACCTGAGCCTGGGGCTGGAGATCGTAAACCTTCCTGGCCTGAATGAGGGGTACCTGAGCCCAGGGCTGGAGATCGTAAACCTTCCTGGCCTGAATGAGGGGTACCTGAGCCTGGGGCTGGAGATCGTAAACCTTCCTGGCCTGAATGAGGGGTACCTGAGCCTGGGGCTGGAGATCGTAAACCTTCCTGGCCTGAATGAGGGGTACCTGAGCCTGGGGCTGGAGATCGTAAACCTTCCTGGCCTGAATGAGGGGTACCTGAGCCTGGGGCTGGAGATCGTAAACCTTCCTGGCCTGAATGAGGGTACCTGAGCCCGGGGCTGGAGATCGTAAACCTTCCTGGCCTGAATGAGGGGTACCTGAGCCTGGGGCTGGAGATCGTAAACCTCCATGGCCTGAATGAGGGGTACCTGAGCCTGGGGCTGGAGATCATAAACCTTCCTGGCCTGAATGAGGGGTACCTGAGCCTGGAGATCGTAAACCTTCCTGGCCTGAATGAGGGGTACCTGAGCCTGGGGCTGGAGATCGTAAACCTTCCTGGCCTGAATGAGGGGTACCTGAGCCTGGGGCTGGAGATCGTAAACCTTCCTGGCCTGAATGAGGGGTACCTGGGGCTGGGGCTGGAGATCATAAATCTTCCTGGCCTGAATGAGGGGTACCTGAGCCCGGGGCTGGAGATCGTAAACCTTCCTGACCTGAATGAGGGGTACCTGAGCCTGGGGCTGGAGATCGTAAACCTTCCTGGCCTGAATGAGGGGTACCTGAGCCCGGGGCTGGAGATCGTAAACCTTCCTGACCTGAATGAGGGGTACCTGAGCCTGGGGCTGGAGATCGTAAACCTTCCTGGCCTGAATGAGGGGTACCTGAGCCCGGGGCTGGAGATCGTAAACCTTCCTGGCCTGAATGAGGGGTACCTGAGCCTGGGGCTGGAGATCGTAAACCTTCCTGGCCTGAATGAGGGGTACCTGAGCCTGGGGCTGGAGATCGTAAACCTTCCTGGCCTGAATGAGGGGTACCTGAGCCTGGGGCTGGAGATCGTAAACCTTCCTGGCCTGAATGAGGGGTACCTGAGCCCGGGGCTGGAGATCGTAAACCCTCCTGGCCTGAATGAGGGGTACCTGAGCCTGGGGCTGGAGATCGTAAACCTTCCTGGCCTGAATGAGTGGTACCTGGGCCTGGAGATCGTAAACCTTCCTGGCCTGAATGAGGGGTACCTGAGCCTGGAGATCGTAAACCTTCCTGGCCTGAATGAGGGGTACCTGAGCCTGGGGCTGGAGATCGTAAACCTTCCTGGCCTGAATGAGTGGTACCTGGGCCTGGGGCTGGAGATCGTAAACCTTCCTGGCCTGAATGAGGGGTACCTGAGCCTGGGGCTGGAGATCGTAAACCTTCCACCGCCATGCAGAGAACAACTCTTCGATAGGGTTTAGAAACAGAGTATGGTGGAAGGTCTAGTACTGTCCACTGTGGATGGTGTTGAAACCAGTTCTGGACCAAAGCAGAGCGGTGGAATGACACATTGTCCCAGATGACCGTGTATTGCATCTGGTGCATTTCATTACCTGCTGTGCTGATGTGGTGCAATCGGTCCAAAAATGCGAGGTGTGTTGTAAGAGACCATTTTGGCATGACGGAGGACAACCCCCTGCTGTGAAATGGCAGTGCAAAGGGTGATGTTACCCCCACGTTGCCCTGGGACATTGATTATAGCCCTGTGGCCAATGATATTTCTGCCTCTCCTTCTTGCTTTTGTGAGGCTGAACCCTGCCTCATCAATATATATGAATTCATGCTGGATTCAGCATCCATCTGCAAAACTCCCTGAAATACAGTGAAAGACCAGATTGTGTAGTTCAGGATAAGTCTAGTATACAGTCAATGTAAAGAAGTCATGTGTGCAGTATGCAACATCACAGTACTAAAGTGAACAATACAAACCTCCACATACTCATGCCTCAGCCGTTTGACCCTCTCTGAATTCCACTCGATAAAGTTGTTTCATTTGAACCTGATGTCTTTTCAGGATGCGTGTCCGTGTTGACAGAGACCTGATGGACATTATTGAAAATGGCATGGTCACCGATAATGTTGGCTTGTAATTCTCTGAGCCTGATAGCATTATTGAAAATGGCATGGTCACCGATAATGTTGGCTTGTAATTCTCTGAGCCTGATAGCATTATTGAGAATGGCATGGTCACCGATAATGTTGGCTTGTAGTTCTCTGAGCCTGATAGCATTATTGAAAATGGCATGGTCACCGATAATGTTGGCTTGTAGTTCTCTGAGCCTGATAGCATTATTGAAAATGGCATGGTCACCGATAATGTTGGCTTGTAATTCTCTGAGCCTGATAGCATTATTGAGAATGGCATGGTCACCGATAATGTTGGCTTGTAATTCTCTGAGCCTGATAGCATTATTGAGAATGGCATGGTCACCGATAATGTTGGCTTGTAATTCTCTGAGCCTGATAGCATTATTGAAAATGGCATGGTCACCGATAATGTTGGCTTGTAGTTCTCTGAGCCTGATAGCATTATTGAAAATGGCATGGTCACCGATAATGTTGGCTTGTAGTTCTCTGAGCCTGATGGACATTATTGAAAATGGCACGGTCACCGATAATGTTGGCTTGTAATTCTCTGAGCCTGATAGCATTATTGAAAATGGCATGGTCACCGATAATGTTGGCTTGTAGTTCTCTGAGCCTGATAGCATTATTGAAAATGGCATGGTCACCGATAATGTTGGCTTGTAATTCTCTGAGCCTGATAGCATTATTGAAAATGGCATGGTCACCGATAATGTTGGCTTGTAGTTCTCTGAGCCTGATGGACATTATTGAAAATGGCACGGTCACCGATAATGTTGGCTTGTAATTCTCTGAGCCTGATAGCATTATTGAAAATGGCATGGTCACCGATAATGTTGGCTTGTAGTTCTCTGAGCCTGATGGACATTATTGAAAATGGCACGGTCACCGATAATGTTGGCTTGTAATTCTCTGAGCCTGATAGCATTATTGAAAATGGCATGGTCACCGATAATGTTGGCTTGTAATTCTCTGAGCCTGATAGCATTATTGAAAATGGCATGGTCACCGATAATGTTGGCTTGTAGTTCTCTGAGCCTGATGGACATTATTGAAAATGGCATGGTCACCGATAATGTTGGCTTGTAGTTCTCTGAGCCTGATAGCATTATTGAAAATGGCATGGTCACCGATAATGTTGGCTTGTAATTCTCTGAGCCTGATAGCATTATTGAAAATGGCATGGTCACCGATAATGTTGGCTTGTAGTTCTCTGAGCCTGATGGACATTATTGAAAATGGCACGGTCACCGATAATGTTGGCTTGTAATTCTCTGAGCCTGATAGCATTATTGAAAATGGCATGGTCACCGATAATGTTGGCTTGTAGTTCTCTGAGCCTGATGGACATTATTGAAAATGGCACGGTCACCGATAATGTTGGCTTGTAATTCTCTGAGCCTGATAGCATTATTGAAAATGGCACGGTCACCGATAATGTTGGCTTGTAATTCTCTGAGCCTGATAGCATTATTGAAAATGACATGGTCACCGATAATGTTGGCTTGTAATTCTCTGAGCCTGATAGCATTATTGAAAATGGCATGGTCACCGATAATGTTGGCTTGTAGTTCTCTGAGCCTGATGGACATTATTGAAAATGGCATGGTCACCGATAATGTTGGCTTGTAATTCTCTGAGCCTGATAGCATTATTGAAAATGGCATGGTCACCGATAATGTTGACTTGTAATACTCTGAGCCTGATAGCATTATTGAAAATGGCACGGTCACCGATAATGTTGGCTTGTAATTCTCTGAGCCTGATAGCATTATTGAAAATGGCATGGTCACCGATAATGTTGGCTTGTAATTCTCTGCTCCTGATGGACATTATTGAAAATGGCATGGTCACCGATAATGTTGGCTTGTAGTTCTCTGAGCCTGATAGCATTATTGAAAATGGCATGGTCACCGATAATGTTGGCTTGTAATTCTCTGAGCCTGATAGCATTATTGAAAATGGCATGGTCACCGATAATGTTGGCTTGTAGTTCTCTGAGCCTGATAGCATTATTGAAAATGGCATGGTCACCGATAATGTTGGCTTGTAATTCTCTGAGCCTGATAGCATTATTGAAAATGGCATGGTCACTGATAATGTTGGCTTGTAGTTCTCTGAGCATGATGGACATTATTGAAAATGGCACGGTCACCGATAATGTTGGCTTGTAATACTCTGAGCCTGATAGCATTATTGAAAATGGCATTGTCACCGATAATGTTGGCTTGTAATTCTCTGAGCCTGATAGCATTATTGAAAATGGCATGGTCACCGATAATGTTGGCTTGTAATACTCTGAGCCTGATAGCATTATTGAAAATGGCATGGTCACCGATAATGTTGGCTTGTAATTCTCTGAGCCTGATAGCATTATTGAAAATGGCATGGTCACCGATAATGTTGGCTTGTAATTCTCTGAGCCTGATAGCATTATTGAAAATGGCATGGTCACCGATAATGTTGACTTGTAATACTCTGAGCCTGATAGCATTATTGAAAATGGCATTGTCACCGATAATGTTGGCTTGTAATTCTCTGAGCCTGATAGCATTATTGAAAATGGCATGGTCACCGATAATGTTGGCTTGTAATACTCTGAGCCTGATAGCATTATTGAAAATGGCATGGTCACCGATAATGTTGGCTTGTAATTCTCTGAGCCTGATAGCATTATTGAAAATGGCATGGTCACCGATAATGTTGGCTTGTAATACTCTGAGCCTGATAGCATTATTGAAAATGGCATTGTCACCGATAATGTTGGCTTGTAATTCTCTGAGCCTGATAGCATTATTGAAAATGGCATGGTCACCGATAATGTTGGCTTGTAATACTCTGAGCCTGATAGCATTATTGAAAATGGCATGGTCACCGATAATGTTGGCTTGTAATTCTCTGAGCCTGATAGCATTATTGAAAATGGCATGGTCACCGATAATGTTGGCTTGTAATTCTCTGAGCCTGATAGCATTATTGAAAATGGCATGGTCACCGATAATGTTGGCTTGTAATACTCTGAGCCTGATAGCATTATTGAAAATGGCATTGTCACCGATAATGTTGGCTTGTAATTCTCTGAGCCTGATAGCATTATTGAAAATGGCATGGTCACCGATAATGTTGGCTTGTAATACTCTGAGCCTGATAGCATTATTGAAAATGGCATGGTCACCGATAATGTTGGCTTGTAATTCTCTGAGCCTGATAGCATTATTGAAAATGGCATGGTCACCGATAATGTTGGCTTGTAATACTCTGAGCCTGATAGCATTATTGAAAATGGCATGGTCACCGATAATGTTGGCTTGTAATTCTCTGAGCCTGATAGCATTATTGAAAATGGCATGGTCACCGATAATGTTGGCTTGTAATACTCTGAGCCTGATAGCATTATTGAAAATGGCATTGTCACCGATAATGTTGGCTTGTAATTCTCTGAGCCTGATAGCATTATTGAAAATGGCATGGTCACCGATAATGTTGGCTTGTAATACTCTGAGCCTGATAGCATTATTGAAAATGGCATGGTCACCGATAATGTTGGCTTGTAATTCTCTGAGCCTGATAGCATTATTGAAAATGGCATGGTCACCGATAATGTTGGCTTGTAATTCTCTGAGCCTGATAGCATTATTGAAAATGGCATGGTCACCGATAATGTTGGCTTGTAATTCTCTGAGCCTTATAGCATTATTGAAAATGGCATGGTCACCGATAATGTTGGCTTGTAATACTCTGAGCCTGATAGCATTATTGAAAATGGCATGGTCACCGATAATGTTGGCTTGTAATTCTCTGAGCCTGATAGCATTATTGAAAATGGCATGGTCACCGATAATGTTGGCTTGTAATACTCTGATCCTGATAGCATTATTGAAAATGGCATGGTCACCGATAATGTTGGCTTGTAATACTCTGAGCCTGATAGCATTATTGAAAATGGCATGGTCACCGATAATGTTGGCTTGTAATTCTCTGAGCCTGATAGCATTATTGAAAATGGCATGGTCACCGATAATGTTGGCTTGTAGTTCTCTGAGCCTGATAGCATTATTGAAAATGGCATGGTCACCGATAATGTTGGCTTGTAGTTCTCTGAGCCTGATAGCATTATTGAAAATGGCATGGTCACCGATAATGTTGGCTTGTAATTCTCTGAGCCTGATAGCATTATTGAAAATGGCATGGTCACCGATAATGTTGGCTTGTAGTTCTCTGAGCCTGATAGCATTATTGAAAATGGCATGGTCACCGATAATGTTGGCTTGTAGTTCTCTGAGCCTGATAGCATTATTGGCCAAAACCATGTTTATTATCTCCTGTTCTTGCGTGAATATGGGCCCCCTTCCTCCTTGTCGTTCCCAACCCTCAAACCTATGTAGAGAATAATACATGTAGCTTACTGTACAATGTCACAGGAAGGGGTATCACAAGTGCTGATATGGTGCAGACAATAAGCAGCTGATTACTGTAACTGTGGACAGATCTTCCTTTACCTGTTTTTCTGTCAAAAAGTCCTTATGACAGATGCCACTGTATATCTGCTAAGATTTGGCTGAACCCTCAGTCCAGCCTCCCTCAGCATCAATCCGTGGTTCACAACATGGTCCACTAGTGTTGCACGAATGTCATTTGCTAAGTTTGGTCCTCTTCTTCTTTGTGCACGTTCTCCTCCTGCTTCAGGTCTTCCTCGGCCTCTGGCTCGGCCTCTGCCTCTTCCTCCTCCTCCTCTGTGTACTCCTCCTCTCACCCTCACTCTTCTTCTGACTCCTTCCATTTTGGTTGAAGGCAGGTGAACCTACCTGCTGCATTTTTATAGTGCTTAAACCTGATTGGTGTGTCTACAATTGAGCAATCATGTGTTTGTGCACCTGATGGCTGTGTTTAACAGATTGGCTCATAGGTGTGGTAATTTGACAGTCAGTGCTTTGGAATTGCAAGGAAGTGACATCATGATATACTTCTGTGTCTGATGTATACAAGTGTGTTTAGTGTTTTGCAAATCACTGTGTGTAATGTTTTGCAAATAGTGTGAAGCTGACAATGTGCTAACAGTTGTGCAAATCTAGCCTTGTGTTTTGCTCCTTTAGTGTAAGGTTTTTCTATTTGTGGGAAAAGTTCAATTTTAGTGTGTAAGCAATCGTAAAAAACTGTAACATGATGGTAGTAGTGTGGCCTTGGGTTCCATTTTCAATCAGCCAACATGGCGGCTCCACTGTACTGGACAAACAGCTGCCATTGACTAAATACTGTACATGCTGACAAACCCAGTTAACCACCTCTCATCACTCACTCCCCTCCCCTCTGCCCTCTCTCCATTCATTCTGTTCTCCCCCTCACTCTCCTCTCTCTCCTCTCCCACTCTTCTTTTCTCTCCCCTCACTCCTATCTTCACATCCCTCCCTTAGTCACACTCTTTCCTCTCCCCCTCTCTCCTCTCTTTTATCCCCTCTCCCCCTCTCCATGACCAAGCATTCACACTGCTGCCTCCCATACATAGTATGCACTAGAAGTCGTTGAGAGGTAACTAAATGGTCAGCAGTTGGTCCTCGCCCAGATAGGGCAGGTTTGAAGCTATTTGAAGACATTTATAATCTACCACTTATGCAGTCACTATATTTTCTTTGTCTACTGAATAAAGCAGTAACTACATAGCCTCTGTTCCCTGGCAACTGGTTCAACTATATGTAATGAAAATACCTTCTCACTACCATTATCTTACAATCACATCAAGCTTTTTTTATCCGCTTAGTGTGTGTGTGTGTGTGTGTTGCACACACACACGGCCTGCCTTGTGGCCCCAGGGCCCGTTAGTGAGTGTCTGGGCCGAGCGGGTTAGGGATGGAGGGGCTGTTTGCACTGTGATGGCTGGGGGGTCTGGTTACATGGGGTGAGAGGGGAGGAGAGGGCTCTGGGCAGCTGTGTAATCCCCTTCACTGGGTGCTGCCTGGTGAATAGACAGCCTGGGAAACATACAACAGACTCAGCCACTGCCTTACATACCTTGGGGGAGGGGGCTCAACCCCCATTTAACTGCTTAGGAGAGATTTCACCAGAGCTAGCCAAACACAAACAAAAGCACACACAACATATATTTCATTTATTTTGTATTTCTACTCAGCATAAATGCTTACAAATTCATAAAGAGAGACAGATGCTTGTCTTTTTAATATGGTCTGAATGCAGCGAAGAAGAAGCAATCTGAGCCAGACGGTCAGGTTGCAGATAATGTTATGCCTTACACTCCACCCATTTCTTCTGTTTGAAAACGCCAAAACAACCCAAAACAATCCACGTCTTTCCTCATGTGGAATACAACCCCGAGCAGTGGAGACTAGGCTACATCAGACTCTATTGTGGTGAAGGGACATATTTATTTCATTGCCTTTGTGTGTAGTATAATGTATAAGATATGTGTTGTTCTGAGTAGTGAGTGTGAATGACTTGTGTGTGCATGTTTGTTTCAGAGTACTAAGTGTGTGTGTGTGTTTACTTTGTGTTTTGCAGAGTGCAGCTGCTGCCCCTAGTCCGGTGATGGGTAACATGCCCCCCAACGATGGCATGCCTGGTGGACCCATGCCCCCGGGCTTCTTTCAAGTAAGATCTCTCGCTCGCTTGAGGTAGACTAGGTCTGGCTGGCCAGGGACAGGGAGGTTGGGATGGGAGGGAGGTTTTTTTCTGGGTTGTGTTACTCTGCTAATTCCTCCTGTCATCACTGCTGTCTGATGGCTGTCTGGGAAGCTAGGGAGGTCACCTGATGATGGGGGCGCGCACCCTATCTGACTACACACACACCGTCGTTTAAACATACTGTATCCTGAAAATATACTCTTGTTGATCAAATGTCATGAAGCTACTGCAAATATGGTTTCCAGTTTTGTCCAGTGTGTGGGTGTTTGTCCAGTGTGTGGGTGTTTGTCCAGTGTGTGGGTGTTTGTCCAGTGTGTGGGTGTTTGTCCAGTGTGTGGGTGTTTGTCCAGTATGTGGGTTTTTGTCCAGTGTGTGGGTGTTTGTCCAGTGTGTGGGTTTTTGTCCAGTGTGTGGGTGTTTGTCCAGTGTGTGGGTGTTTGTCCAGTATGTGGGTTTTTGTCCAGTGTGTGGGTGTTTGTCCAGTGTGTGGGTTTTTGTCCAGTGTGTGGGTGTTTGTCCAGTGTGTGGGTGTTTGTCCAGTATGTGGGTTTTTGTCCAGTGTGTGGGTTTTTGTCCAGTGTGTGGGTGTTTGTCCAGTGTGTGGGTGTTTGTCCAGTGTGTGGGTGTTTGTCCAGTATGTGGGTTTTTGTCCAGTGTGTGGGTGTTTGTCCAGTGTGTGGGTTTTTGTCCAGTGTGTGGGTGTTTGTCCAGTGTGTGGGTTTTTGTCCAGTGTGTGGGTGTTTGTCCAGTATGTGGGTTTTTGTCCAGTGTGTGGGTTTTTGTCCAGTGTGTGGGTGTTTGTCCAGTGTGTGGGTTTTTGTCCAGTGTGTGAGTTTTTGTCCAGTGTGTGGGTTTTTGTCCAGTGTGTGGGTGTTTGTCCAGTGTGTGGGTGTTTGTCCAGTGTGTGGGTTTTTGTCCAGTGTGTGGGTTTTTGTCCAGTGTGTGGGT
>NC_088226.1:57342010-57347010 GCF_036934945.1 Oncorhynchus masou masou
CAAGGTCCCCCTGCTCAAAAAAGCACATATACATGCCCGTCTAAAGTTTACCAATGAACATCTGAATGATTCAGAGGACAACTGGGTGAAAGTGTTGTGGTCAGATGAGACCAAAATGGAGCTCTTTGGCATCAACTCAACTCGCCATGTTTGGAGGAGGAGGAGTGCTGCCTATGACCCCAAGAACACCATCCCCACCGTCAAACATGGAGGTGGAAACATTATGCTTTGGGGTTGTTTTTCTGCTAAAGGGACAGGACAACTTCACCGCATCAAAGGGACGATGGATGGGGCCATGTACCGTCAAATCTTGGGTGAGAACCTACTTCCCTCAGCCAGAGCATTGAAAATGGGTCGTGGATGGATATTCCAGCATGACAATGACCCAAAACACACAGCCAAGGCAACAAAGCAGTGGCTCAAGAATAAGTACACTAAGGTCCTGGAGTGGCCTAGCCAGTCTCCAGACCTTAATCCCATAGAAAATCTGTGGCGGGAGCTGAAGGTTTGAGTTTCCACACGTCAGCCTCGAAACCTTAATGACTTGGAGAAGATCTGCAAAGAGGCGCTCCTAGTAGCCAGGGACTTTAATGCAGGGAAACTTAAAACCGTGTTACCAAATTTCTATCAGCATGTTAAACTTCTTATGGCTGGGGGCAGTATTGAGTAGTTTGGATGAATAAGTTGCCCAAAGTAAACGGCCTGCTCCTCAGTCTCAGTTGCTAATATATGCATATTATTATTAGTATTGGATAGAAAAGACTCTAAAGTTTCCAAAACTGTGAAATATTGTCTGCGAGTATAACAGAACTGATATTGCAGGCGAAACCCTGAGGAAAATCAAACCAGGAAGTGGCCTCTATTTTGAAAACTTCATGCTCCATAGGCTGCCTTTGCTCCATTTAAAGGTATATCAACCAGATTCCTTTTCCTATTGCTTCCTCAAGGTGTCAACAGTCTTTAGACATAGTTTCAGGCTTTTATTTTGAAAAATGAGTGAGAACGATAACATCGCGTCATTGTATGGCTGGGTGCCAGCAGCGTTTTGTATGCGCAACAGAGTTTGGGCAGCCATTGCCTTTCCCTCTCCTACTGAAAAAGACAGTTGCGGTTGATACAGTGCCTTGCGAAAGTTTTCGGCCCCCTTGAACTTTGCAACCTTTTGCCACATTTCAGGCTTCAAACATAAAGATATAAAACTGTATTTTTTGTGAAGAATCAACAACAAGTGGGACACAATCATGAAGTGGAACGACATTTATTGGATATTTCAAACTTTTTTAACAAATCAAAAACTGAAAAATTGGGCGTGCAAAATTATTTAGCCCCCTTAAGTTAATACTTTGTAGCGCCACCTTTTGCTGCGATTACAGCTGTAAGTCGCTTGGGGTATGTCTCTATCAGTTTTGCACATCGAGAGACTGAAATTTTTTCCCATTCCTCCTTGCAAAACAGCTCGAGCTCAGTGAGGTTGGATGGAGAGCATTTGTGAACAGCAGTTTTCAGTTCTTTCCACAGATTCTCGATTGGATTCAGGTCTGGACTTTGACTTGGCCATTCTAACACCTGGATATGTTTATTTTTGAACCATTCCATTGTAGATTTTGCTTTATGTTTTGGATCATTGTCTTGTTGGAAGACACATCTCCGTCCCAGTCTCAGGTCTTTTGCAGACTCCATCAGGTTTTCTTCCAGAATGGTCCTGTATTTGGCTCCATCCATCTTCCCATCAATTTTAACCATCTTCCCTGTCCCTGCTGAAGAAAAGCAGGCCCAAACCATGATGCTGCCACCACCATGTTTGACAGTGGGGTTGGTGTGTTCAGGGTGATGAGCTGTGTTGCTTTTACGCCAAACATAACGTTTTGCATTGTTGCCAAAAAGTTCAATTTTGGTTTCATCTGACCAGAGCACCTTCTTACACATGTTTGGTGTGTCTCCCAGGTAGCTTGTGGCAAACTTTAAACAACACTTTTTATGGATATCTTTAAGAAATGGCTTTCTTCTTGCCACTCTTCCATAAAGGCCAGATTTGTGCAATATATGACTGATTGTTGTCCTATGGACAGAGTCTCCCACCTCAGCTGTAGATCTCTGCAGTTCATTCAGAGTGATCATGGGCCTCTTGGCTGCATCTCTGATCAGTCTTCTCCTTGTATGAGCTGAAAGTTTAGAGGGACGGCCAGGTCTTGGTAGATTTGCAGTGGTCTGATACTCATTCCATTTCAATATTATCGCTTGTACAGTGCTCCTTGGGATGTTTAAAGCTTGGGAAATCTTTTTGTATCCAAATCCGGCTTTAAACTTCTTCACAACAGTATCTCGGACCTGCCTGGTGTGTTCCTTGTTCTTCATGATGCTCTCTGCGCTTTTAACGGACCTCTGAGACTATCACAGTGCAGGTGCATTTATACGGAGACTTGATTACACACAGGTGGATTGTATTTATCATCATTAGTCATTTAGGTCAACATTGGATCATTCAGAGATCCTCACTGAACTTCTGGAGAGAGTTTGCTGCACTGAAAGTAAAGGGGCTGAATAATTTTGCACGCCCAATTTTTCAGTTTTTGATTTGTTAAAAAAGTTTGAAATATCCAATAAATGTCGTTCCACTTCATGATTGTGTCCCACTTGTTGTTGATTCTTCACAAAAAAATACAGTTTTATATCTTTATGTTTGAAGCCTGAAATGTAGCAAAAGGTCGCAAGGTTCAAGGGGGCCGAATACTTTCGCAAGGCACTGTATATTATCGATTATATATTTTAAAAACAACCTGAGGATTGATTTAAAAAAACGTTTGACATGTTTCTGTGGACATTACAGATACTGTCTGGAATTTTCGTCTGCGTTCTTGTGACCGCTCTTTCCTGTGGATTTCTGAACATAACGCGCCAAACAAACGGATGTATTTTGGATATAAAAATAATCTTTATGGAACAAAAGGAACATTTATTGTGTAACTGGGAGTCTCGGGAGTGAAAACATCTGAAGATCATCAAAGGTATACAATTAATTTGATTGCTTTTCTGATTTTCGTGATCAAGCTACTTTGATGCTAGGTGTTCATAATGTTTTGTCGAGCGATCGATAAACTTACACAAACGCTTGGATTGCTTTCGCTGTAAAGCATATTTTCAAAATCTGACACGACAGGTGGATTAACAAAAGGCTAAACTGTGTTTTGCTATATTGCACTTGTGATTTCATGAATATAAATATTTTTAGTAATATTATTTGAATGTGGCGCTCTGCAAATCAGCAGTTGTTGATGAAAATTATCCCGTTAACGGGATTACAGCCATAAGAAGTTAAATGTGCAACCAGGGGGAAAGAAAACTCTGGACCACCTTTACTCCACACACAGAAACGCACACAAAGCTCTCCCTCACACTCCATTTGGCAAATCTGACCATAATTCTATCCTCCTGATTCCTGCTTACAAGCCAAAATGAAAGCAGGAAGCACCAGTGACTAGATCAATAAAAAAGTGGTCAGAGGAAGCAGGTGCTAAGCTACAGGACTGTTTTGCTAGCACAGACTGGAATATGCTCCGGGATTCCTCTGATGGCATTGAAGAGTCCACCACATCAGTCATTGGCTTCATCAATAAATGCATCGATGACGTCGTCCCCACAGTGACCGTAGGTACATATCCCAACCAGAATCCATGGATTACAGGCAAAATCCACACTGAGCTAAATTCTAGAGCAGCTGCTTTCAAGGAGCGGGACTTATAAGATATCCTGCTATGGCCTCCGACGCACCATCAAACAGGCAAAGCATCAATACAGGACTAAGATCAAAAAGTACTACACCGGCTCTGACGCTCATCGGACGTCATACAGACGACAAAGGGAAGCATAGCCGAGAGCTGCCCAGTGACACGAGCCTACCAGACAAGCTAAACTACTTCTATGCTCTCTTTGAGGCAAATAACACTGAAACATGCATGAGAACACCAGCTGTTCCGGAAGACTGTGTGATCACGCTCTCCAGGCAGTGTCAGAGGAAGGCCCTAAAAACTGTCAAAGACTCCTGCCACCCTAGTCATAGACTGTTCTCTCTGCTAACGCACGGCAAGCAGTACCGGAGGGCCAAGTGTAGGTCCAAGAGGCTTCTAAACAAGCCAAGCCATAAGACTCCTGAATACCTAAGCAAATGGCTACCCAGACTATTTGCATTGTCCCCCCTTTTTACAATGCTGATACTCTCTGTTGTTATCATCTATGCAAAGTTACTTTAATAACTCTACCTACATGTACATATTATCTCAACTAACCGGTGCCCCCCCGCACATTGACTCTGTACCGGTACCCCCTGTATATAGTCTCGCTATTGTTATTTTACTTCTGCTCTTTAATTAGTTGTTACTCTTATTTCTTATTCTTATCCGTATTTTTTTTAAACGGCATTGTTGGTTAGGGGTTCGTAAGTAAGCATTTCACTGTAAGGTCAACACCTGTTGTATTTGGCGCATGCGACTAATACAATTTTATTTGATTTAATACGCAGATTTCTCACATCGATGCACATCTTATATCTGGGTACAGACCAGTTAACTAGGCCTAAGACTCCTTGGTGAGGAACAATATTAGCAGGCTAGTTAATTGGTTTTGCAAAAGGGATCTAGAGGTAGGTAAGGACACAGATTGAAAAACAGAGAGAGAGAGAAATAGAAGAGAGAAAGTTAAGAGTAGCCTACCCGGTACATGGACAGATCAATCCTAAGGGAGTTGTGGAGTTGGTCTAGGAGCTTCACAAATCGTTCTTTCTGAACAAATAAAATACGCCACAACATATTAGCCTAAGAGCTAGCATACCCATTGGCTCACCTTAATCATCGAGTTGAGGCATTGCATCATATTATGTATCTGTCCATCCCTCATGAATTGCTTAGTGCTATCCAGAATCCATGGGACATCCCTACCCTAACTCTAACCTTAACCCCTACCCTTACACTAAACTTAACTATAAACCTTACGTAACCTTAACCGTA